>NW_024412441.1:1733040-1871703 GCF_014898765.1 Herpailurus yagouaroundi
ATATATATATATATATATATATATATATATATATAATTTTTTTTTCTAGCCAATTATTACCAAGTCTTCTGCATAGAGATATCTTAAGACATGGATGGGGAATCTAATTTTCTCTTGGGTATTAGAATCTCCTGATTTGGTGAAGAGTTGAGCTTCCAGTGGTGGGGAGTGGCAGGAGATCTTGATTGGCCCAACTGTCTCAGATCTCCAGGGATGCTTACAGAAGCTACTGCTTTTGACTTGAACAATATCAGCATGTCTTTGTTGCTCTAATTGCAAGTGGAGTCCGTTGGCACCAGATGAGGAAGAGACTCCCCCATGCCCACAGATAGATGTGGCCTTAGGGTTTCCGGGAGTATTTGCTGCAAGGGAGAGGTGTCCCTGAAGTTTTGACAGTGAGCTCCTTCCCACCTCCAACCCCTCCTTTGAACTTGGCTGAGTTTTGAACTTGGCTGATGAAGCTAAGTTCATTCCAGAAACAGGCAAACATTATGGTTTTTTTTGTGTTTTCTAAAAAAGTGTTCAAACTCTAAGTGGAGTTCATTTTGGGAGCCTAGTTTCAGTCCACCTAGGATACTTTCCAGGCCAAGCAAAGACAAAAATCAAGGAAAGACCAGAAGCCAAGTTCAGATTTAGTAACTCTCTTTCCATCAGAGTAAAAAGTAGAATTGGTACCAGTTTGCTTTCTAGAAAAAAAGAGATAGTAGAAGAATGTTAGAAATCACTTGAAAATGAATTTTTTAAAAAAAAAATTGGACAGCAAGGCTTTTTCAAAGAAAGGAAAACAAAAAAGCCCACTAGAATTGGTGAAACTATCGTACTTCATCTCCCAGTTATCAAGATGTCAATTCCTGCATGAGAGGATTTTAATCCAAAATTTATAAGGCAAAAAGCATTTCTCTTTATTGAAAGTGGACTGAATGACAGTTGAGTGACCTGGCTTATTTTGACTCCTAAACTTATACATAAAACTCTGGAATTTCCTCGTAGTGTTGTTAGGTTCTCTCCTCTAGAAACTGTAGAAACTTCTGTCATACCCTAGGAAACATAATGCTGTCAAGTTAGGAACCTAAAACTGGAGCCAGCCAGAGTTGGGCTTGAATGTGGGTTCTCCATTTCTTAGTCTGAGGCTTGGGCCAAGTCACCTGACTTCTCTGAACCCTGACTTCTTCATCTGTAAAATGGAGGTACTAATAATGATGTGATGTGACAATTGTGAGATTTTCATAAAGTCATCTACATAAAGCAGTGAGCATCATGCCCAGCATATTGCAGGTGATTAATAAATCTTCGCTGTTCTTATTTCCAGTTCAATGTTACAGTAATTTGATGTCCTAGGAGGTTTGGGATATTCAACAATGACTTGGACTTTCAAGTTCACTGTTTTGCCCACACGCATTTGGAATGTTCTCACCACGTCAATTAAAATCAGAGTGGTGCTTACCAAGCAATTTGTGAGCACAGATTTCTGAATGTCTGCTTGAAGAATGGACAGCAGAAAGGACAATGGCATCTTTAGGAGACAAGTCTATTTACTCAACAGCCATTGAAAAAGCATTATGCATCAGCCACTGGGCAATGGCTCGGGAGACAAAGATAAATAAAATATTGTTCTTGGCTCATGGTTTTATAGTCTAGTTACTCTATGGACATGTTAACAGAAGATTATAATTCTGTGTAAAAAGTGCCGTAGTGGAATCTCTGGGATTCAGATGACAGCAAGGGGAAAGGAAAGACCTCATAGAAATTCAAAGAATTTCATTCAGCTGAAATTCAAAGAACGAGCAGGTGTTTTTCAGGCAGGCAGGTGAGGGGAGGACATGCCAGGCAGAAGGAACCATGCAGAAAGACACTGTGGTAGCTCAGCACTGCTGGAACATAAAGCACATGTAGGACATAGTTGGAGGTAGCTGCAGCTGGACAGATTGGCTGAGCCCTATGTGCCCCACAAGGCATTGTGTTTTAATCCTGTAGGTGGGAAGGAGCCATTGAGAAATTTTAAGCAGATGAGTCACATGATCCAATATGCTTATTAGAAAGATAATCTGTTTGGCAATGTGTAGGACTCATCGGAGGCAGGGAGTCAGGGACACAGATCAGTTACAAGGCTATTTCAAGTACCTAGGCAAGAGACAATGAAGTTCTGACCCAGGGTAGTGGCAGTTAAGAAGAGGAGGGAATGCATGTGAGTGATGCTAAGGAGGTAGGAACTGATACAGAGGGACAGGAGTTGATTATTATGTGAGTGGAGTCTGCTGTAGGTATGCAAATCATCTGAGGTCCCCTGTGATTTGAGGTGAGACCTAGACCACAGTATGTAGTCTCACTGGTTTCATCTGGGAGACCACTGTTGACCTGCTCTTGTTAGATCCTTGAAACTCTAAATGGGACCAGAGACTTAATCCTCCAAGGTCAATTCTTGTTGACTGATATGAGATTGCATATTTTACAGTGGGTCAGCCTAGCTAAAGAATGAGTGCCCACAGTCTATGGGTCTTAGTTTATCATCAAAAAGGAATAGCTTGTCAAAAATGGACAATTGACCCTTTCCCTACATATTCTGGCTTCTTGAAAATGCTGAATAAAAACTCCAATCTCTCAGAGATTGTATTTAAATATTATACTATTTACTATCCACCCATACATCTGTCTATCCACCATTGATTATCGTTGACTAGCCATAAAAACCATCTGTGAGTTTTAATAGGTAGTAAAAATCCATTTACCAACCATTACTATCATGAAAGAGGAAAATTCAAAATGTAGATTTGGAAACATCTTTTGTCAAATCTAAAATCCACACAGCCTGTTTGTTTGCTTACTCTCGTAATGCAAATCTTGTGTTTGTTAATATCCAGTATGCAATTTTATAAACATGACATAAGCATTTTGCACATATAAGATTGTGTGTGTGTGTGTGTGTGTGTGTGTGTGTGTGTGTGTGTGTGAATGAAATGTTTCTTTTTAAAAGGGTACTTGCTAATGAAGTAACTAGTAGGGACATATTTTTTGCTTCATATGTGTACATGTGTGTGAATATGTATATGCATATATGTGCATATATATATATATATATATATTCAATCTGCTTCTTAATATATGCTGATCTCCATAGCACATGTAATATTAAAAGAAAATTTGGTAATACTTTAAATGTCCTATCATTGTGAATTCATTTTATATTCATTGTAATAGCATTGATCAAAATGAATTCATTTGGTATTCATGTAGATGTCACATGTACTTCCATAGGTGTTTCATTGTAAATTAGCATTTCTCAGAGGACACTTAAAATAAGTGTTACTGAAAGTCCTCATTACACATATTGCCGAGATTAGTACATTAAGGATCATGTACTTACATAGTACTAATGCATTTCTGCCACTTAAAATACTACATTACCCATTTCTGATATCTAGCAAATATCTAAGGCAATTTTGAGAATTACTGACATCCTAAAGGAAGTGGTACTTTTATGATTAAGCAGGTTGCCTATATTTTGCTCTGATTTTTTTTAACTGAATTTCTGTTAGATATAAAAAAGAGGATTAAAATGAAATTTATATGATAACAGTGGTTTTTAAGTGATTTTCATATAGTCAGGTACACATAAAAAGTAGAACTTTATGTAATTTTATTAAAAATTTTCTTTTAATGTTTATTTATTTTGAGAGAGAGAGACAGAGTATGAATGGAGGAGGGGCAGAGAGATAGGGGGAGACACAGAATCTGAAACAGGCTCCAGGCTCTGAGCTGTCAACACAGAGCCCAATGCGGGGCTCGAACTTGAGAACGACGAGATCACGACCTAGACCAAAGTCGGATGCTTAACCAACTGAACCACCCAGGCACCCCAATGTAATTTTATTTTTAATCAATAACCTTGCTTAAAAAATCCATTGAAATGAAGATTTTGCAGACCAGACTATAGATTTGCCAAAGAAAAACTAAATTTCTGGATGTACCAATTTTGAGCTTGACTTAGATAAAACAGACACACAGTCAAATTAAGGATTGTTTATCTTTGCGAGTTATGCTGTCTTTATAACTCTCCCATTGCTATTTGGGACAGAATATATGTTGTGATCATTGTGGATGTTAGGAGGAAATGGTGGTATCTGGGTGGCAGTGGGCTGCAGGGGAATTCTTGAGTAAGTCAAAAGTGTTGTTGGCTCTTCTCAACTTCCTAAGAATTCTGACAGAGAAAGGGGGACGGTTTTGGTGTCTGACATGGCGGTGGCCATAGGCTTGCAGATCAACCAGGTACAGCTTTGGGATTTATCGGGGTATTCAGAGTGTTGGTTAGGATTTCTGTCTTAAGAGTCACACTTCAAGAAGGTGTAATATATGCTTTGAAGAATAGGATTTCCCGGGACACTGTTAGTGGGAATACAAAATGGTGCAGCAGCTATGGAAAATAGTATGGATGTTCCTCAAAAAATTAAAAATAGAATTATCATATGATTCAGCAATCCCACTTCTGGGTATTTATCCAAAAAATTGAAATCAGGATCTGAAATAGATATTAGCATTACCACATTCATTGAAGCACTAACCATAAGGGCCAGGGTGTGGATACAACCTAAATGCCCATTGATGGATGAATGGATAAAGAAAATGTGGTCTGTACATGCAATGGAACGTTATTCTGCCTCAAAAAAAGAGGGAAGTTCTGTAATATTTGGCCACAGATGAATTTTGAGGACGTTATGCTAACTGAAGTAAGCCAGTCACAGACAAATAAATACATAATTCCACTTATATGAGATATCTAAAGTTGTCAAATTCATAGACTCAAAGAGTGGAATGATGGTTGCCAGGAGCACGGGGAGGGGTAGTAGGCAGTTGCTTCTCAAGGAGCATAAAGTTTCAGTTAAACAAGGTAAGTTCTAAAGCTCTGCTATACAACATTGCACCTGTAGTTGACAATACAATATCGTAAACTTAAATGTTTGTTGAGAAGGTAGATTTCATGTTAAATGTCCTTACCAAAATAAAGCTAAAGTAAAATAAAATTAAGAATGGAGTTTACCAATAAAAAGTATGCACTAAAGGGATTTTGGGTCCTGCAAGGGAAAACCCCTTAGTGCTTCTAGAACATACTCAGTCATCAAAGGTAGGTCCAAAGTTCTTTTACTTTTTAGATTCCTTTGTTTTTATCTTCCTCTCTGCCCAGGATATTTGCAGTCTACACCTGGTGCTGCATTGGAGGACTGTCCCTGAGATGGGACTGTCTCCCCTCAGCCACACCACTGGGACACAGCACCTTATTTGGCACTGACTCAGTGGGAGCCAAGATTCCAGCAGGCTACCAACTCACACCTGCAGAATTTGCCGCACATCCGTTTTGCAAACACACAAAATGGGTAATTGGGCACACAAATGCCTATTTGCATTGCAATTTGGCATTTGTATACACAGTGATGGATTTTTTTTCATGTGCAAATGTGGGGGATGCAAGTGCAAAATGGATGTCCTCAAAAGGGGTGCCTTTAAAAACATATATATCTTTTCAGAATCCTGCTAGAAATTCGAGGAGTACCAGGAAAATAAGTGCATGGATGGATGTATTTTACTTTTCCTCCCCCTCCATTCAGGAAAAGTCCTGATCGCATTTGTTGATTTTTGAAGAAGGCCTACTTTTCCAAAAATAGGCAGAGGGACATCCAGGCTTTTTTTTTTTCACCCTAATAAACGACTTCTCTAAGTTATCACAGATTTAGCTAATAAATACTAATACTTTAGTTCTAATGAAATGTGAGGAGTTTTTACATTCTTAGAGTGGTTGGCATTTTATAATGAGTGCCATACTCTGGTTTTGAGGTGCCTTGTTCTGTTTTGTGTTAGAGTTACACACACAAACACATGGAAATGTTAGGAACCACAGTTGTGGGGTTTTTGTGTTGTTTTTTTGTTTGTTTGTTTGTTTTTGTTTGTTTTTTTTTGGTAACTAATCAAAATGATGCAGGAAAAAGTAATGATGGCCCTTGCACAAGGAATGGATGCAGAGTTGAGGTGTTTCACATGTTTCAGCTCATTCTCTGGGTTCTGTTTCTTCTGTCGGCCCCTGTCCCTCGAAACTGCAGTGCTGCTCACTCAAATCTCATCATGTCCAGAGGGGCTCAGGAAAGGAAGCTGTGAGTACCCACTAAGGGGTCCTAGGCTTGGCTGGTCACTGACTTGTATCTGCCTGTTGTCTCTGGCTCTGGCCCCTGATTCCATATGAGTCCATATTTTCCTCTGATCCCTTCTGCTACTAGCAATTTGCAGGACCGTGTCTTGACTCTCTTGGGTGCTGGCTTTCCTGCTTCATTGTGGCTCTACTTCCTTTCCTTTGGTAGCACCTGTGACACTTTGCGGAATCTGCTTCTAGGAAATCTTGACCTGTGGCCAAGAGATGGTTCAGGTTTGAACTTCTGCCCAACAACTATGGGTATTGATCAAGGCTTTGTCCCCAGCTCTCCACTTCTTTCTCTGCACACGCTTACTTTTTCAAAGCTCAAGCACACTTCATGCCTGTGGTCTGATCTACACCATCAGGGTATGTTTGTCCAGCTTCATTGTGCTGTCCTTATCTCTCATTTAACATGCCTACAATCAGATCCGGTTTCCTCTTCTTAATTTCTTCCTTCTAGCACTTCACTTGTCTCAATCTTCTCCTCTCCTCTTCCAGCCTTTTTATCCTTATTGGTGTCTTTTCTTTCCTTTCCGCATCTCATCCCAAGGGCCATCCAGTCTCGTTGAACCCCTTTTGAAATGTCTTTCAGGTTCTAAGCCTTTCTCTTTGCTATAGCCACCACCATCTGGTGGTATTTACTGCTTGAGATGTCTCCTTGTTTGACTGTTGTTTCATTAAATACTCTGGTTACCATGGCTTTCATCCGATTATGAACTAAAGCGATTCCATATTATCAGATCAAGTTCCCACTACTCATCGTGACCTTCAAGGCACATATTCAACATTATTTCCCACAGTAATAGTAGTAAATTCCTTAACAATTTTCACTTTGGTCTTTTCATTTGCTCCCATATGTCTCTTTCCTACCTACCTCTGCCTTTTTCCATGTGGATTTCTCAACCAGGAATGTTTTCCCCGTCCTCATATTTATCTAAACCCACAAACAACCCTTGAGGTATCCACAAACCCTAGTTCTTCTTTTAAAAAGCTACTTTTAATGATCTCAGTTCAAACCAAATTTTGCTGACTCTGCATTCTACGTTGACAGCATTGAGAGCACTATACCAGTCGTTCTAGATCGATCAAGCATCTCCTTGAATTCTTTTTTCAGGTCTTAGACTAGACTGGAATTTCCTTAAGGATAGTTATTATGCTTTATAATTTTATGTCCTTTGCAGTATTTAGCACAGTGCTAGTCGTATGGAAAATGCTCATTTGCTACTTCTTGACTTTGTCTTCACATCTTGGAGGATTGGAGGTTAGGAGAGAAGATTGAGGAGTTAGTAGCAGGGGGTGTCCTGAAGCCCCATTAAATATTCTCTATTTACAGTGCTGCTAGCACACCAGGTTATTGTTACTGTTTTAAATTTAAACTCTGGTTCCTCCCCTTTCCTCCTCTTCCAGAGTAACAAGGGCCTAATAGGCTTCATGCGTAAGTGCCTATTTTTATTAAAGACAAGTGTAATCTTTTGTAGACCAAATGTCCCTATCATAAATGCTAACAGAGAAAAATATTAGGACTCATTTATTTATGAACCTGTTAATAATGAGGTGCAGTTATGAAAAAAGGCTTCCTCAGCAAAAGCTCCTGAACAAACAATGCACACTGGGGAGAAAAAAGCTAGTTAGCCTTCTTGACTTAGATAAAGCTATGGAGAAATGACAAGTGCCAGTAATTAGCACAACCTCTTCAACAAGATAACCCTATACATCTTTGTCTATTTCAATCACCAAAGACTCCGATTCAGTGTAAAATTAAACCTTGGATGCCATCAATTTCTGTTAACCTCTTTATATTGTTCTGTGTTCATGTCTATGTGATAGATAGATTTTGTCATTTTATTAAGTGGTGACATCTCTACAGACAGTGACTTAAAAATCTGTTTGCTCCTTAGCAAATATTCCTAATCATCTCCTGGTTATGTTTCACAACCAGGCAACTAGTTTCATCCCCACATCCAATTGGTAAACTCCTCACCTTTAAGAACTTGACTCTCTGGTTTGTTTGTGCTACCCTGCTTTTTGGCTATTCACCCCAAACCTGCCCTTACCCAAATACTAGTCAAGGTCTAGATTCTGGATCAGGCTGTTTGTTATATTCATATATCCATTAAGAAAATTCTGATTTGAGGTATTTTATCCCTTCATATTTATTTTCTTCTTCCCACTCAATGCTAGACTCTAGATTACTTTTAAGGCTCCAGATTACCTTGAACTTCAACCATTCAATTTAATCTATTTTGAAATTTAATGCCTAATATTCTTTGCTGCCAATAGACTTTTAAATTTATTTTTTTATTGTTGTGAGAAATAACAGTAAGCTATCATCCAAACTGGGAAATAATTGGAAATTATACACAACCACAGTTTAACTACAGGGTCCAGGTTTATCTACAAAAAGTCTTGGGTAGATTCATGAAGAGGCCAGTAGAACCAACGAGCATGGTGTATTTTAAGCTGTTCCACGGCATGGCTCAAGGTCAGTGTGTTGCTTATGTCTGAGGCACCTCTTGTCCAGGGCACAGGGGAACATCACATAGCTCAGAAGAAAAGTGTACAGAGCTGTTTCCATCTAACATGCTCTAAATTCCTGCTCTTCTTCACTAACTTTCTTCCAAAGTTTCTCCCATTAAAATGTTTCCTACCATTTAATTTTGCTCAGGTCTACAACTCCTCCTGTCCTTTTCTTAGGGACCTCACATCTCTGGATGAATAACACTTTTGTTTTTGTGCTTACCCCACCTTTTCTCAACTATGTTGTGCTCTTTTTCTTTTTCCATTCTGTAGACCATATCATATGCTTGGTCTTTTATGGTGGGAAAGGTGCCAAAATTCAGCATCTATAGACTTCTTTTCATTTTGAGCCCTGATTGCCGTGGGTCCCTGGGAAATATTACAGGCTATCATTTATATATGTATTTACACAATATTTTAAGACACATGTTATCTAGCCAGTAGAGCAAAACAGCTCACAACAAGTAAATGGAATAAAGCACATTTAGACGGTGTTTAAAAGCTCAGGTTTCTTTATGGTAAATGCTGAGAGAACCTATTTACAACAGATGCTGTTTATCAAGGGGATGTTGTTCAGGGTCTCCACATTGTTGTGACTGCTTGCCGTTACCTGCAGCTTTGCCCTGTGGGTGAGTTAGATAGGGCCATTGAGTAAAAAAAAAAAAAAAAAATCATTATAATCTTTAAATTTGTGAAGTTTTCGGTAGTTGAAGAAAGAGGTAGTGATGGAGGGGAAAGAAAGGCAGAAAGGAAATTAGGAAGTAGGTAGGAAGAAAAGGTTAGGAGAAAAGAACATTGATAACTTTGGAAACAAAGAACACCCATCTAGATAGGTATCCTGAGCAAAAAAGAGGTGCAGATCTCCATGGAAAAATATTTTTAAAAATGTGTCTTTTGTTTGTAAGTGGCTGTGACTGGGAAATTTTGGATGATTAGCCAGGCTTCTAAAAGCCATCTCAACCAAAATTATGAGAGGAAACCTTGAGTCAGTACACATACTAATTCCATCTGAGAGCTTCATCAGAAAAACAAACAACAATACAACCACAAAAGGAGTCATGTTTAAATATTTATTTAATGTTTATTTATTTTTGAGAGAGAGGGAGAGACAGACAGACCGTGAGTGGGATAAGGGCAGAGAGAGAGGGAGACACAGAATCCGAAGCAGGCTCCAGGCTCCATGCTGTCAGTACAGAGCCCAACGTGGGGCTTGAACCCATGAACTGCGAGATCATGACCTGAACTGAAGTCGGACACTCAACCGACTGAGCCACCCAGGCGCCCCATAAAGGAGTCATTTTTAGAGGGAGTGGCTGTCCAATTTGCATCTGTAGATATTGAAAAGTTTCTGGAACGTAGTGCTCAAAGTTGTATTCACATTTTCCTTCGTCCAGTTCTGGCTCTTCTGATTTCTTCCTATTTTCTGTTTCCCATCTATGACCTCCAGGGCTGGACAAGACGTCTGTGATGTAACTGTCCTTGCCTCTTTAGCTCTCCTGCCTTTACTTGTATCCTCCCCCCACCCTCCCCACCATCTTTTTCCCTCTATGGTCTGAACTTTAACTCTCTTCTCCAGACACTTCTCAACTTTTCAGGTGTTTTTTAAGTGTCCCTCCCCTATTTAAAAAAAAAAAAAAAGAAGGAAGGAAGGAAGGAGGAAAAAAAGCTCGTGTGGTTTAATTTTCATTATTTTTAGGTGTTAAGTTTTAGATTAGCACACTATGTCTTAAACTACTGTATTAGAATGCTGCTTGACTCGCTTCCAAATTGAAGACCTTTTAAAAAAATTGAAGCAGTCCAATAATTTTAAATCACTCTACACTGTGCATTGCAATTTAAAATTATTGGAGTGCTTCAAATTTTTATAAGCCCTTGAATTTGGAAGTGATCAAGGTTCTAGGCATACTCAGTGTAGAGCAATTTAAAATTATAAGAGCTGTCAAATTTTTATATAAGCACTTCAGTTAGAAAAGGGATTTGGGTTCTGGGCATGTGCAGAGAAGAGCCATTTAAATTATTAAAAGTACTTCAATTTTTTTTCCCCAAGCACCTGATTTTGGAAGAGTTTTGGTTTGTGCAGCCTAAAGTGACAACTTCCTTTGAGAGAATCTGTGTAAAGAGACTTTCAATCTTTCAAATAAGGCCAGCACTGTGGGGATGTAAAGTAGGTAGCTGGCTTTCTGGAGTGAGCTGGAGAACACCAGGAGAGTGTTACCCCAAACATCATTTCTGTGGCTTGGCATCTTGTCACTATCAAAGTCCTTTTTTGGGGGTAAAAGTATTTCCAGGAGGCCCCTTTGAAAATGCTAATTTCTCATATGAGGTCACTGATACACCAATAAGATGAATGGACCAGTGAAGAGCATGGCCTTGGGGGACTGAAGACTCACATTTCCGTGGAGAGGAGGAGAGAGAGAGGCCTCTTGACAAAGACTTTTCTCCAGGGAATGATAGGACGGGTAAGAGGCTGGGCAGAAAGCATGGGGTCTCTTGGTTCCTAAGGCTGTAGCTGAGAATATTCCAGGTGGCCTCAGAATAGGGCAAGAGCACAAAACTGACATTGTGCATCAAGATTTTACTGAGAATTAATCCCCTCCCCCACTTAAGCTAATCATTTAAAAAAAGGTGGATTCTCTGGTACTTTTAATGTTCATTAGCATTACGGCTTGCCCAGGATATCAATTTTCTCTTTTCTGAGAAGTGAAATATTATTCATCTGAAGCATTTTAAGGAGAAAATTGAAAGGAAGGTAGAATCGATAGGTTCAGCTTTAAGGTTGATTCTCCTTATTTCATCTTTTGGTTGGGAGTTTCAATGATGTGAAAGAAAAAGAAGGGAACAAATCTGACAAAATGAAAATAATGTTTCCCCTTCAAAGTTTTATTTACAACAAAGGGAAAGGGAAGATGAATGATGTAAAATTTAGGCACTTTGCAATTGTGATTTTTGTTAATTTCTCACCTCAGCAGGGTTTAGGTGACCATTTCAGATATTTAACTTTACAAGAACTATGACAATCACGTTGCCATGTATGACTGTGCCATTTGGACAGTGTTTGTGGGTCCTTGAATTTCTTAAAGGGGAAATGGTTTTGAATCAGGAAGCTTGAAAAAAACCATTCACTCTTCTGCTTCTTCAGAGGGATGTTGATTCTTTTTGAAAGTTGAAATCATCATTGCTGCAGAGTGTGAGGTATTCAGTTTTATCTCAAAGTCCTGGTAAAGGCACAAAATGAAACTTTCTAAGGGCTCCACATATTTATCATTTTCTCTCCCAGGTGCACACAGCCACAATAGTGGGCCAGCAGATACCCTGACCTCATACAGAACCCAGAGCTCTGGGTCTCCCTCTACTTGCCTGCAGGTGAAAGGGATCCCTGTGCTTCCTTTTTCTTAGAGCTGGGGGCTGAGCTAGTGTTTGGAAATGGAAACCGCTTAACTTGGTGATCTGTCCCCGCTTAAAGAGTTATCAGGATTGTAGCTTAAGTCCGGGCCTTTGTCAGAAGTCGGCAAACTCACGTGGGGCCTGTGGAAGTTTGATTCAGAGGTCAGCAGGCTTTCCCCTGTGGGCACCGGCCAGTGTTGGAGCTAACCAATCTTCGTCCGTGAGGTGATGGCATGAGACATGGTTTCAGAGTCCGCAGTGCAAAGACAACTTCCTGTGTCTTTCAGGCCAGATGAGTTTGGAGTTAAATGTCATTCCATTAATCCAAAAGTTAACACATTAATATATTAATGAAATAACCATATGTTTATTGAATATGAGTCATTGTATTAGGTGCTGAAAGATGCAAACATAAATGAGAAATAGTCTTTCTCAAGGAAGCACTAGAAGGACATGTACACAAATGGCTAGAATATAAGGTATTATGTTATTATAATGTATTTTTAAAAAATATTTATTTTATATTTTGAGAGAGAGAGAGTAAGCAGGGGAGGGGCAGAGAGAGAGGGAGACAGAGGATCTGGAGTGGGTTCTGTGCTGATAACAGAGAGCCCGATGCGGGGCTCGAACTCACGAACCACAAGATCATTGACCTGAGCTGAAGTCAAACACTTAACTGACTAAGCCATCCAGGTGGCCCTATAATGTATTTTTATAATAGATTATAAAACATGATAAAATATAATTCCTATTCCATATTATTATTACTTTTTTTATCTTGGGCCTGACTCATTGCAGTATTCCTACGTATAGCACACTTGTTGTTCGTGGTATATTTACTCAATAAACAGATACCAATTAAATGTGAAAAGTAGAAGAGATACAAGCCAAATACTTAAACAAGTGTTCTGAAAGCTGGGAAATATGAAAATAACCGGGGGTAGGGGTGGGGAGGGGACTTCAAAATGATGACTCCCCAAGACCTCATTCCTAGGGATTTTGATTTAATTAGAACAGTAAATAAGCTTTTTTGTTTTGTTTTGTCTTTTGTCTTTTTTTTTTTTTTTTTTTTTTTTTGAGAGAAAGAGTGAGAGAGAGAGAGAGAGAGCCAGTTGGGGAGAGACAAAGAGAGGGAGAGAGAAAGAATCCCAAGCAAGCTCCCCACTGTCAGTGCAGAGCCCTACGTGGGGCTCAAACTCACAAACTGTGAGATCCTGAGCCCAAGTCAAGAGTCAGACGTTTAGCGAACTGAGCCACACAGGTACCCCAGGAAGTCAGCATTTTAAAAAGCTCCCCAGCTTTGAGAAGCACCAGTCTAGGGGCCTCATGGGGGAAAACAGCAAACCACACTTGGACAGCAAGCTGAGGCTGTTTTCCAGATTAGGGAGTGTTAGAGCCTGAAGGATGGGTATCATTTATTTAGACAAAGTTTCATGGAGGCTAGAAGTAGGGAAAATGACATTCTCAGGAGAGGGAACACCGTGGGCAGAGGAAGAAGCAGGAAAGGGCAGAGTATGTTCTGGAAGAATCAAACCTGGAGTGAGCCCACCATCTGCTGTGCGAGCAGGTGTAGTGGACAAAAAGAAAGGGCTGAAACAGTAGGTTGGGTGAGACCATGGAGGAGCTACAATGCCTCTCCAAAAAGTTTAAACTTATTCAACACCTGCTGAAGAACCACTGGAGGTTTGGAAGCCAACAAGTGGCACGAACAGACCTTTGTTTTAGGAGAACATGGATACATTGTGGAGAATGAATGAGAGACAGGGAGAACTGGAACAGAGAGAACCAATTTGGAAGCCAAGCCTTCCAGGAGACTGGGTGAGGGAGAAGGCAAACCTGTGCTAGACCAATTTGGACAGAGTATAGAGAGGAGAGTAGATTTGGGAGACATTTATGAGACAGTGTTGAGTAGATTTGTTGGATAATTGTGTACTGAGGATGAAGATAGTGTGCAGTCAGTGAACATCCAGAGGAAATACAAGACTACTGAGTGAGACAGTGGCATAGACAGGACGACCATACAGAAAGGCCTAAGGGACACTTGGTAACATTGGTTCAGAGCTCAGGGGCAAGATTCAGCCTACTATGTGACGTCACAACCCAGAACCCCTTCTGTCTCATCTTTTAGGCCTTTGTTTTGGTTTTCCTTTTATCCACATTACTTGAAACAAGTACACATTTTATCAGTGTGCATCAAAATGCCACTGCTCTACTTTTGATCAGCAGAGCTGTCATTTTACTCAGGGCTTCTAGAAGAAGGCCATTTTGCAGCTCTTACACCTTTCTCAAAAATGAAAGTTTTGAATAAGAGCCAGTCATAGAATTAAGTCAGGGCAAAGTGGTGTCAGGGGTGAAATTCAAAAGACAATACGTAATAATTGGTTTTAAAACAGGAGCCAGATGAATCATAAGGTCAGACGTATGAAAGGAAAAAGCTTTCTCAAGAAGACTTCAGGGCTAAGGCTGAGAGGACCTGTTAGAAAACAAAATGGCACTGTGTGTGGTGGGGCCTACACAGGAGACACGCCTGGGAAACCGGTCACCATTCCCAGTGTGTCTGAGAACACTCGGTGAGAAGACAGATCTGTCTCTTGCAACTGTTTATGGTTGCCGCAGAAAGCTATTTCTACCATGGCTACAGTCATTGCTTTGTTTCCTCCAGAGAACCCATGGATCAGGGAGAAGGAAGACAGGGCCTTAGGAAGTAAGAACGTCAGTGTGTCTGCTGGAAACCCTTAGTCACCTGGGGGAGGAGCTCTAGGACTCAAGTGTGGGGTCTTAGAGAGGCACAGATACTTAGAGCTGAGAGGGAGAAAAGATATTAACATTCCAGCTTCACAGTGGTGGGCAATGAGGCCAGAATGTGTGGTGACTGGCCCAGAATCAGGCGGCCGAGGAATAGTGAGGTCAGCAATAAAACTAAGACCTCTCGGCCCCCGATCAGATCTGGTCCACCTCACCACTGCACCAGAGGCAGGCGGCCCCAGGACTCTTTGCTGGTGTCAGTGATTTTGGGGTGGGGAGCAAGAGGAATCCCATCCACTCAAAAATCCGTTTTGTTCTTTTACTCTTTTGTGCCACTCCATCACTAGCTTTCACTCTTTGTTTCATTGACCTAAAGAGAAAATTGGACATGGCCTTTTGGAGTTGGGGTACAAGAGGCTGAAAGGTGATTTCCTACAAGAAACAGGTGTATTGTTATTGCCAGTCATGAGCTGCCTCTAGTCCTATGGCAACCCAGACTTTTCTCACTGAGACTTTTTGTTATATTGGGTGGAGTCTGGATTTGAAAGTTCGTTTTCAACGAAAATGTTTGCACAAACAACGTTTACCTCCTTGGGGTCCTCACACTCACATCGCATCGTCTGGTCACCACGCCTGCGGCTTGGCCTACTAACTGACCTGCTGCCCCTGACCGTATCCCAGAGTGTCCGGGATGCAGCTGGTTCTCCTTAGCTGGATCTGGAAGGTCATGGGAACTAGTGGGTTCTGGGCAATCTAACTCAGTTGGTGAAAGCACAGCTTCTGAGGCTAGTCTGTCAGGGCTCCCGTGCCGACTCCACCACGTCCCAGGTCTGCAGTCCTGGGCGCGTCACCTCTTTGCCTCAGTTTCCACAACTTGAAATTAGAGATAATGATAAATAATAATAAAATAATAACAAATAGTAAAAAAGCCATATAAACAAGTGAACTAAACACAAATAATAGAAGATAAAAATAATAAGGTTGTTATGCTAAATGAGTTCATGTGTGTGATGTGCTCAGAACAGTTCTGGCCATTATTCAATTGCTTGCTATTATTAGTAGTAGTAATAGTAACAGCACTGGTACTGCCATCCTTATGGTGCCTTCAACATAGTCCGTGAGGAAAGCCAGCAAAGGAAGTGGGGTTGCTGAGAGAGAGGAGGAACACCTAAAGAGAGAAACGTGGTTAAAATCTCATGTGCTGCCTGAAGGTAAGACAGAGATATAAACATGGAGACAATAAGATATAAATATGGAGTTGGACGCCTCTCCAGGCCGCGGTTCTGTTATCTCCTGAGGACCAAATATACTTCTCCCTTTTGGGTCCTCTGAGCTCCTCTTGTAATAAAACTTCTCCCTTGAGTTTCTTTGAATGAAGGCTTGTTCCGTGAGACCAAAGGATTCCTAAAGAAGGACAAAGGTGAATCGTGTGAGGATGAAAGCAGACAGACATCTTTCCCCTGTATCTCTTGCCTGCTCGAGCACAGCGTCCTGGTTTAGGCTTTATGCTCAGGTGCATCTCTGGCCAAGCCCAATTTTGGGTAATTCAGTTTAAATAAGCAAGGCCTGATCCCATGGCAGCAAGCACTGCCCTGGCCATTGAAGTGAGTACCGTGAGCTAGGAGACATGGTCACAGGCTGGCTCCACCAGAGAAAAGTGTGTCTTGTTCCATTTTGTACAGAATCTGGCACATAGAGGGGCTCAAAGAATGTGGACTGTGGAATACATAGAGGAAGCAGCATATGGCTGTGGATGAGTGGTCAGGCAGTTAGAGGAGGAAGAGACCACTCTGGGGCTGGGGGGAGTGGAACTGGGGACTACTTTTTTGGGTGTTAATATCCCCAATGGGAGTGTATTACGGGACAGCTTTTGGGTGTAAATTTGGTCCACCTTTATCCCCATTCCTAGACCTCTTTCACCCTTTCAGTCATTGACTATTTCAAAGATTTCCAAAATAATCAAAATGGGAAAATCAGGGCTTTCACGTAAATTTACTTTACTATCATTTGTTTTTTAATTGATTAAGTGTATTTGGGTTTCATGGTGGGTGGAGGTTTTACCCTAATCTTTATAGTACTTGGAGGCCCTCTGTGCTTTTAATGAATGGAGATTCATTTTATTCTCTTTACCTTCACACCCTGCTGAGAAGGGAGGGCAGGTGTGGAGAAAATCTTGATCTAGACATTGGCTTCATCTCTGGACTTTTCAAGGGGTGATATTTAAAATATTTAGCCACCGGTACTGCTCAGGCCCCAGCAAATTGGGTTCAAATGTTACTCCAGTCAGGGTCAGAATGGGGCTGGCTGTAAACAACCTGCCTGGTGAGTTCTTCCTGAATACCAACGTTGCTCTCTCCAGATATGGTTTGCTAGAATTTGGAAGGTTTTGTTGTTGCTGTTGTTGTTGTTGTTGTTGTTTGTTTGTTTTCTTTTTCTTTTAGAAACCCATAGGTGCCAGCACTGGACTTCTAAGTGAGAGGTTTTTGAATACTGTTAGGGAGGTACAGACCAGCCTGCACACAAGGGTCACTGGGGCAAAACCCATTCACATGATTGAATGTGATCCTTCTGTTGCTTTGCATCTCTTCCAGGCAGGAAAATGGAGGCAATTTTGAACACTCGCCTTCATTTCATTACGTAGAGATTTTTGTAACGTGGCTCCCGGCCCCTGGCCTTTTGAGTTTCTATCCACCCACCTTTGTACGGTGGTCGTGTCATACACCCGACACAGATGTGGAGATCTAACCAGAGACTTGGGGGGAAGGACAGAGGCCCTCCCACAGCCCCTCTCCAGCATGAAGAATGAGAGTGGCCCCACTCCTGTCCCCACCTCCGTGGCTCGCCTCACACAGAGGCACATGAATTTGCCAGCCGGATCCCTTTCCCCTTTAACTGAAACTTCCTTCCTTGATGATTTCACTTCAGACACTGCTTTCCCTAAACCTTGCCTTGACTAGAATCATGCTAATGTTGACAGTTCTTCCCCCACCCCCACCCGCTTTGTTACATCCTGCAACCTAGAGAGAGTGTGAGGTGAGCCTGTCGGAGGAGATGAAAGATGGCAAGAAATGGGTGTTTGGGGACCAGTTCTTTGGTGACATCGACTCTGCAATCCTTTTTTCACTCTCAGTACCTTAACTCCCTCTCTCGCCTTCTCCCTCTCCCTCGCTCCCCCTGCCTGCTCTTCCCTCTCATTCTCTCTGAAATGGTGTGTGCCTCCAGTAATTTACATAATACTCTTCTGACACCTTTACTTTAGTCATCAATCACGGTACCTTCTCTCAGTCTATCTTTTGTCTGAGCATGTCTCTTCTTTATCAGGCCATGCACAAAAGATTAATTTCACAGTTTTTCTCCCTTCTTTCTTTCCTTGCAAGATACAAAGCTCATGAAATGACAGAAGCAAGATAATGAAAACAACAATGCAAGCAATTTTTTTTTGTTCTTGCAGGTTGGATCTCAAGATACTTTTTCTAACCTCATTGTGTGCCATCTGTCTTAGAAAAGGTCTGCTCCGTATTTTTTTTAATACCTTTCTGATGCTGCTCAGTAGACTACCTGGGGGGGGGGGGTGGATTACATATTTAAATCAGGTCAGAGGCTTTGGTTTTCAAAATCTTTGGAACAATTAAAGCAAGGGGCCCGTCTCTAATGGAAGCATGGACTACTGCACAATGCCCACGCCCCAATTAATATTAATGAGCTCTTATGCATAGCCAATTTATGACATTTGATTGACTCACCAACCACCCTTCAACCTGTCTTATAAAGTGAAATATATGGCAAAGAGGGGCTTATTTGCATATGCATATGTTCTTAATATTAATTAGGCTAATGGATGTAAGGACTTGGAGATAATTTGGGTCCTGGTGAAGAAGAAAAAAAAAGTCTACCACCCACAAAATACAAAAGTGTTCTGTGTCCTGTGTCTGCACTTGAACAAAAGAAGTTGAGGTGGAAGGTAAAAATAACTCATGCCAGTATTTCCTCCTTTTCTTGTATTCCATAGGATTCAGAGTTTTAAAAAATAAAAATATTGACCTCAGGCATTAGTATCACTTATCTCCTGTCTTCCATTTAAATTGGGAAAGTTTAAATAGATTATGGAATAACGTAAAAATAAAAGCCTAGTTCAACTGTATGCCGGCAGCCATAGGTCAGATCTCTCCCGTCAGCTCGGGACGCTGCAGCTTTAGGAGGATGTGGTGTCTCACAGGGACACGTGTCAGACATAGGACAAGGGTTTAGGTCATGAGGAAGTGTTCCCAAGGACATCTGCTTTAGCAGGGTCACTAATGGAATTTATCCCCACCGTGGAGTAGAACTCTTTTGATGCAGCTTAATTAAGCCTAGAGAACAGACTCAAACTTCATGGATTTTGTTAAGGAGAGTGGGGGCAACAACAAACCCTGATTTTTCTCTCCAACCATCCTTTAAAGTCCCACCGTGATGATCTTTGAGACCAATGACAGAAGGAAAAACATTTATGTAACTGCTCACCCTCTATATTCTGAAGGACATTGATAGCAGGTAACTAACTAGCAGGCCTTGGGCAGCAGAATAGCATATGCCATAGGAGCTTGCTGTATGGTACCATAAAAAAGGTCATCATAAATAATCACAGTGACTGTTACTTGAATGCTTCTTCTATAACGAATGTTATGAAGAGCACATTCCATATTCTTTCTATCTAATCCTAGTTGTGTAAAGTATAGAGTTGGGAATGCCGAAGCCAGGATTACGCTTAGGGGGACTGTGACTCAAAGTATAATCTCTTTTCCTTGGTTTTTCAAGGTCGAGACCACTCAAGGGTATTGTAGACTGGAGGTAGCTGAGCCTGGAGTAAATAAAAACGGCAACTGGCACCACAGAAGAGGGATACACTGCCCCTTCCCGAGATCGCCAGTGACTCAGCTAACTCTGTGATGTCCAATTAAATAGTTAACATTCAAAGTAGACATTATTATTTGTTGCCACACAGATAAAAAGAAAGTGAAATACGGAAGGAAACTTGATTAATTGGCAGTTCAGTGAAGTGTTTTGGAAGAAAAAAAAAATATTTGTATTTAATATTAACGAATGAAAACTCTTTATAGGATAAGTCCTACTGGACAGAAATCTTTCAGAGCTTGTCCATGGAAAGAAGGATGGGGCAAATAGATGGGGACCGAATGAGGCCCATGCTGGGAATCCATGGTGGTGACATTAGAATCAAGCAAGGAATGGAGGCCTCCAGAACCAGGAATGGCCTCATGGATTCTTCTTATCTCAGCTCTCCATCTCCTTTCTGAAGTCTGGTTGGCTGGGCACAGCTGGATGCTAAAACTCCGCTCGGGGGGTTTTACCTTCTGATGGCATTCCTAATGAATTTTATGAGTTGCCACAGCCCTTACCTAGCTCTCTAGTCCAAGTCTGTATGTATCTTATGTGACCATGCATTTTGGGGAGGGGAGTGGGAGGAGCAGAAAATGGTGAGGAAACACTTACAAGGAGAAAAGGAGGAGACATCCTCTTCCTGGTGGTCCTAGGCTGGGGTTCAAGCACTGACAGGACCGGTGGGGACAAATATGAGTCCTTCTCTTTGATAATCATTTGTTCTGCCAAAACTTGTTACTTTTTTCCCCCTAATTATCTCTGCTGCTGAAAATGCTTTGGCTGTATTGTAAAGATGTGACAGGTAGTGAAAGAGTGTGTATGAAGTGATTAGGGAGCTGATATACTTTATTCTCATCTCACATTAAATATATGTTCATTACAGCAACAGTTTGTTCACAGAGAGACAGTAGGAGAAGGAGGAAAGGACTGAGGGGTGCCTAATGCCCTTTCTTCTCTTCCATGTCACGTTTAGCAAGAGTTAACTTAGCGGAATGAATGGTTCAGTGTTCGGGCTCTGGATCCAACTGCTTGAAATTGTATCATGGTTCCACCCTTTATGATTTGGGTGTCCTTAGACATATTCCTCAAGCTCCTTGCACCTCAGTTGTTACTTTCTGTAAAAGAGGTATAATCAGAGCATCTATCCCGTACTATGTTGTTGTGAAGTGTAAATATAGTACAGTGTTTGGCAAAGTAGGTATTAACTCTCATTATTACCAGGTTTCTCCACTCAGTTGATACACCAAACTGCCTACTTTTTTCACTTAGCATTTTTGGAATTCACTCAAGAATGCTCTCTTTCAGTAAACATGTCATTGCCATTGCCATGGCAAAACCATGGCCAATCACTTTATTAGTTGCTGGGAATGAGCAGGGCAGATGTGATCTCTGTCCTCCTAGAGCTTATGGTCTAGCTGAGCAGAAAGGTATTTAACAGCTGAATACGACAGAGTATGATGACTGTTAGAGTGAGGATTTATGTGAGTCACTGGAGGGGTCAGAATGGGGAGGTGCCTGAGTTCTAGATGTCTGGGAAGATCCCTGAGGTGAGATGTGAAGGACAGGTCAGAGAGAGGCACTGGAAGGAGGTCAGAGAGGAGTGGGTTGGAGAAGGTGGTAAGAGTACCATAAGTAAACTCCCAAAGATGGGAAAGGGCAGAAGAAGGTTCAAGGGACTAAATGGATGTCCAAGTGGCTGGATCTTAAAAACTTCAGGATAGAAAATGGTGAGGGAAGGCAGAGCCCAGCTGTGCGAGGTGTGCTTAGCCATTCAAGGAAGTGGGATATACTCTATGAGTAATGGGAAACCACTTGTGGATTTAAAGCCGGAGAGTTAGATGTGCTGAGATGTCCGTTTTGCAAATGGATGGGGAGGGTGTACTGACTGGTGAGGAGTCAGTTACTGCTGTGACAATTAAGGAGAGGGCCAGGGCAATGAGAAAGGGCAGGGGTAAGTACCCTCCAGTGCCCGCTGGCCAAACACTTGTCTCTTGAACAATCGCTAGACTGGCCCACTGTGAGCCAGTCCAGGAAGGGCAAGTCGTGTAAGCTTCAGTGCATGAGGGGCCATCTGAAAACCGGACACCCATCTGCGAGCTCCGGGAATGTTTTTACTTAAACCCTCCGGGTTTTTTTTGTTTTTTGTTTTTTGTTTTTTTGTTTTTTGCCACCGTCTGCCAAAAAGAAAATGTGTCGAGAGCACTTTGGGCGAAAACACACCGGCAGTTTCTCCCCCTTCACCCCTCTGTCTCTGCCTACCCTGCCAGTGAGAAGGCTGAGCTGTGGAATCCTTTGCAGTAGAAGAAAGCATGTGCTAGAAATGTCGACCATTTCTCTTTTCCGACTCTGCTAGCTTCAGGGCCAGACACACAGTAAGTGCACACTCAAGGCACATTGACTCACCTGGTCTCCATGATCTGTTCTCTCCTCCTGAAGAGGGGCCAGAGTCAAGGGACGTGATGCTTCTGTGATTGCCAAATTCTCCTTTTCCATCTGCTCAGCATTTATCAAGGTAACAGCGGTCAGGCTTCTGGGGAGGAGAGGACATTGCAAGAGGAAGCTGCATCTGACGAGCCCAAGATGCTCGGCTGCAGTCAGAGGACAAAAATGTGGTTTGATCCCGAGCCTGTCATTCAGCTCGACTGCCTGTCAGGCCCCTAGGGTTCCCAGACCTGCAGGCCGCCATTTGGCCCAACATTTGGGAAGCAGGATACTTATGGAATCCATTTTGGGTTTGGCAGCCAGAACAAAGAGTGGGCTGGAATGGAGCAAAGAGGTGTAAATGTAGCCCAGAGCAGGGGGCTATCTGGTGTCACATAGCTGACCCTTCTGTGGCAAGGGTGGGGTGTTGGGGAGAGAGCGTGTGCAAGGAGACCACATAAACCCTTGCAACAAGCCAGAAGAGGGGGAGCCACATTGCAAGTGAGGTCTTTCAGGCAGCTGCCTCCCAGAGATGAGCAAACCCGGTCTTGGTTCATCTGTAGGTCGAAAGTGTTGTACAGTCGCGGCCTGCCAGAGGTGGGATGGGCATCTTGCATATCTGTGGGAGGCAGCACGATCTCTTTCGCCCCTACAAATAGCACGTGCTACTTCCCGGGGCGGTCCGAACGAGTTTGGCTGCTGGCAGCCCCTGTGACCCTGCATCTGAAAGAATGTGGGCATTTGCATGCCCATCTTCCCAGCCCCCACCCCACACACGTGCATGCGCGCGCGCGCACACACACACACACACACACACACACACACACACACACACACCAGTGAGCCCTGTTCTGCTTGAAAAAACTCTAAAATATTCTGTGTCCTTCATATACGGGGGAAAACCCTTTAGGCGTTAGATACTGCGGTAATTACTATATAATGGAGTAAATACTATACTATAATAATTAACTTGTAAACCTTGAAATAACATTTACTGTAATTTAGACCAAATATGAACTGTGAGTAATGAAGCTCGATCCAACATGAAATCATTTGCAGGGCGCTTTAAACATATGCCTGGGAAAGAGAGAGCAGCGGTTTCCCGTCGTTACCAAAATGGGCCCCGAACAAGGCCCTCACAGACTGGAAGTGCATGCAGCTGCCGTTATTTTGAAATATCTTGGTAGCATTTTTTTTCCTTTTTAATAAATCGCTTCCCTCCTGCCTTTTCCTAAACTGTCCTTTTAGGCCATGGGAAGGAGCCCAGGGTTTTGTTTTAAATTTAGTTTTGACCCAAATGATTGCAAATGCTCTATGCAAAGCTAACATTTGAATCCTGGGCAAGAGTCTTGGAGTTGGGCAGAGGGTGAGAAGGTTCTTGGGTTGCCTCCATCAATCGTGAACGGTGGATGCTTCTGGAAAGTGGATGTGCAGACAAAGCTGCTTCTGACCACTGTGGTGCCAAGGGTCTGGGACACCCAGAAAGTAAACAACACCTTTTGTTTACTTAGCATGTCATGCCTGTGCCTCCTAATCCCTCTTCTTTCGGCGTGCTCAACTTCGGAAGTCTGAGGTGGGTGCAGAGGGCGGATTTGCCCCCTCGACTCCCCCTCTTCCCCCACACACCTTACACATTAAAGGTAAGGAAGGACTGTATCATGTTGAATCAAATGAAACTGCTATTCTTCTAGGTTAAAAGCGATGTAGCATTGGCAACACCATATGGGTCAAACTAATACGGAACGCACGTACGCGCCTTCAGACTCCTGTGCCTTCCTCTAGCTACTGCTTCGGCTCAAGATTCGGTTAAAACGGTGCCTCGGTTGATCTCACACTGCCCAGCTCCCAGCCCTCCCTTCTCAGAGTCATACTTTTGGGACGCATGATCCGTCCTTCACTTACCTTTCTAGCTTTTTTGCTCATTAGGTCGCACACCTTGCACTCTAGTCAGACTGAAACATTAACTGCTGTCTATTTCAGCATTCCCAAGTCTGATACCTCGTGCTTTCAGGTCCTAGGTCCCCAGAATGCTCTTTTGGCTGACTTGAATTCTGTCTGTCCTTTCAAAGAGACAATTAAGCTCTACCTTTTCTCTCATGCCTTTTTTTGAAGGAAGACTATTTCAGTTGGGAATAATAATAGGTGGCATTCATTGAGCACTTACTGCATGGCCTTGAGCATGGACTGGAGCATCCTATGGTTTATTTTATCTGATCTCCACAAAACTCATGAGACCGACACAGGTACTATCCCTTACCCTATCTCAGAGACGAGAAAACTGACACATACACTAAGGTTCAGTAACATGGCTGAGGTCACACAGCAGGTGTGACAGAGGATGTTTCTTAGGTGATCATGGCCTGGAGCTGACAGTTTAGGAACACTCACAAGAGCCATTTGAAAATGGGCTAACTACTGCAAACAGAACTGGTTGCCCTGTGAGAATGAATGAGGTACTTTTCACTGGAGATATTCTAGAGAAACTGGGCATGAGATTCACCACAGAGATGATCTCTTTGGGCAGAACAGCTTGGTGGCTGGGAGCATGGTTTCAAAATCTGGATGGTTTCAAAATCCTAATTGGACATTTACGCTCGGCTCCTGACCCTTTCTTTTTTTCCAGCACACAACCCCTCACACACCCCCAGCACACGTGTGCGCACACATGTGCGCGCGCGCGCGCGCACACACACACACACACACACACACACACACACACACCTACTTTTAGTTTCTTAAATCCACATATGCTACTTATGCTTCCCAACCTTAATAAAGACATGAATTACTTCAACCTTGAACTTTGTTATAATGCAGATTCTGATTCAGGAGACCCGGGCGGAACCTGAGATTCTGAATTTCGAATGGGCTCTGGGTGATGCTGAGATGCTCTGGTATAAGGCCACACTTTGAATGGTAGGGCCTTATATCATGTGCGTCATCTCTACCTCCAAAACATTGTAACACTTCCCTATTAGGTTTAGGTAAATGATAATGATTGATTGATGGATTGATTGATTTATTAGATAAACTCTCCAATCTAAGAAGGCCAAGTTTGGATGATCAGAAAAATAATCCTTCAAGTGCCCACTCCCCAACAGGGTCCATCCGTATCCCTCTTTGTCTTTGTGCCAACTAATAGATTGTTAAAAATTCTGTGTGATCTTCTTTTACTCTTTTATGAAAATTGCCCTGACATCTCTCATAGTGTTTGCCAGCAGAGATTTTAATTGGGACATGGATAAGGTTTGGAGCAAATGGCAAACAGTGGGAATTTAGATCAGTTAGGCTAGCGGTTTCAATAATGGGTGTCTCTGCAGAGATAAATTATTTTCAGGGAAAATGCACATTTAAATCTGTCAAGTTATTACAATACATTTTTATCAGTTTTTTTTTCTTTTCAGATAGCACTGCACATACAGATATGATCTTTTTTCAACTACATAGTGAGAGCAAGTGACCACTGAACTCTCACTTCTCAAGAGACCCGAAAGTGTTAATGTCCTCTTTCTGTCTGTTGACAGACAGAAAGTGCTTGGCATCACAGATGGGTTTTTGCTCAACACTGGATCCAGGCACTTCTGTGTGTGCATCCTGATATTAACACAATGGATTGAAATCATATTTATTGTTTTCTTTTTCAGAGAAGGATCAGAGATGGGGGAGTGAATGCTTTTAAGCAGTTTTTCAAGAAACAAAAGGCTACATTTTTGAAATGCCAGCTATTACCAGTCCATAGTTCAGACTCTAGGAAGACTCGTTAGCACTTGCTCGGGTCCGTCCCTCCCTGGAAACAGTGCAGGAATTACACTCTGAGATGTGACCGTTGAAACAGACTCAAAGTCAGTGTGCATAATTACTTACCACAACAGTGGTTAATGTGCCCTGAAATATTCCCAGCTCCCCTCGGCCTGGGGCTTGATGGTTGATATTCAGATATTCTTGATAAATGTCTTAGATGCTTTGCTTATGCCATTTCCACAAAATACTTCTAGGTTCTAATGCATGTGCTTGCCCTTGCCATGTAGGTCTTGGACTGGGTGGAGGAAGGAAAGCCTCAAAGGCTGTCACATTACAGCTGTGATGGGGAATGAATGCTGTCTTAGCATGTTAGAGCTAAAAAGGGCTATATAGTATGTAACCATCTCTCTCTAGCTCAGTCCACTCATTTTATAAATGAGGAAATGGAGGCCCAGAGAGGTAGAGTGACTTGCCCCAGGGCCACCCAGCTATTTAGTGGCTCAGTGAAAATGAAAGCCCGGTTTCCGCCGAATCAGAAGTCCCATGCTGCTTCTGTGTCCTAGTGGGCTGCTTCCAGTGCACGTGGCCCTGTTGCAGTGAGAAGGGCTGATTTCTTATTTGCAATCACCAGAAGGCGTGGTTCTCTTGCATTACCTTAGGCCATGCCCCGTGGCTTCTCAAATCCTCTGCCCCAGGGAGGAGGAGATTTTCCACATCTGCCTCTCCTTTCCCCCCCCCGACCCCCCCACCCAACAATAGTTCCCTTTTCTGTTCTGAAACTCTGAGCTCTGGCACTACCTCTCATACTCTGAAGACTTGCAGAGTGGTGCGGCCCACAGCTACCCTCATCACTCTGAATTCTGTGTCCTACAGTCTGGTTGGTATTTACTCCTTCTATGTCAAGGCTTCTGCCTCCCCTGTCTCATTCCCTTGGGTCATGCTCTCTATTGTGAAGCTAGACACAATGGATGATGTGTTGTTCGGGGCCCAGGTCATGTACTTGCCTTTGAGCAGCCCCTCCAGCAGTAACCCAGAGTGATCACAGTGCTGGGCATTGGGTACACCATGGACAGAGGTGAGCAGGGCTGAGGATTGAGGCTGATGTGATGTTCATAATACACCCTGATGTTCCCTCTGTGTGCAGGTCAACCCTGCCCTACCCCTGCTCTGCTATGTTCATCTGAGGAGTGTTCATCTCCTCAGATGTGCCAGATGGCCTGAGGATCCCAACGTGAAAAAGACATGGCTCCTGCCATTATGAAGTGCACAGGGCAACATGATAAGTTACTAAATCATAGCCTGGCAGTGCATTGTGTGACCACAGGGGTAAGAGGGTTGGGTCCCCCAAGGGAGTTCAGGGCAAGTTTTGCTTCAGAGGTGGTAGTTGTATTAAGCTTGAATGGCAGTGGGGATCTTGTTGGTTATCTCTGGGGGTAGGGGTTGGGGTGGGGGGTGCTGAGGAGGATTGGGGTAGGTACAAAGAGAAGAGGTATTGCATAGATGAAAGCATGGGCAGAGCCAAGAGGCAGAAAGGCTCAGGACTGCTTGGTGGGGGGGACAGAATGACACCAGTGTTCTTGGCTCAAAGTGACTCTTGACAACATACTGACACCATGTGCTGGCAAAACAGGCCTTAATGTCGGAGGAGGGGGGACTACAGGGAAGCCTGCACCCCTGATCCTGACACACAGCTCCCTCACATATTATCTCTCCACAGCCCTGCTTCCCCCATCCCAGTCTGGGCTACTCCTGGCCTCTGCTCAGACCGCTTGCTTCCATTCTGTCCTCACAGGTGGCCTCTCTCTGGCATCTGCCTGGATGCTCCTGTCCTTCCTTCTGCTTCTCTAACCTTAACTCTTCCCATAATGCCCAAGTTCCTCCCTCCTCCCCTGTGAAATCTCTAAACATTCTGTAAGGGTTAGAAGCCTCTCACACTACCGACTCAGGTCTGCAAAAATGGCCCTTTTCCCAATTTTCTTTAAATCAAATGAAATCAGACTGTAAGCCCTGTTCTGTCCAGAATGATAGTAATTCAATCTCAGAGATTGTTAGGGCATTCTCTACTTCCTGGGAGTTACCAGCCCCTCTGTAGCTGGAAAATGGAGGAAGTGTCTCTGGTTTTCAGTCCATTGTGCTTATGGAGATCTCTTTCTCTCCAAGCCTGTGTCCTCCTCAAAGGTGGCAGACGCTGTCATTCTCAGGCTTTGCAGGACCTGCCCAGTTGCCCAGGTCAGACCTTTTTGGGAGACCACATAGCTGTTGTCTTCTGGGGTCTTGTGCTACCGGGGAGTGGGGCTTGGGTCTCTGCCTTCCCAGCACCTGTGAGTATCCTCCTTGTCCCCATCTTCTCGTCCGTCTCTCCTCTCTCTAGCTCCCTCAAAACAACTCACTTCCCTCTGGGCCCCCAGAGCTTTGGCATAACCTCTTCGGTGAATTTAGGCTTTTGTGGAAGGCAGGAAGAGGGGGCCCTTCTGAATCTTCTGCTTCCAACCTGCTTCACAAACCTTCTAGAGCCAAGTGGGCACCGCGGGCTTGGCTTCCTTCTTAAGAGGTAGGATTTGTGCAACAGGGAGGAGAATACACAGAGAATGAAATTCAAATTCTAATTATCATGTCAATAAATTATCTGAATCACAGTCCCATCCATCCCTTGAATTCTGGATTTATTTATTTATTTATTTATTTATTTTTATTTTTATTTTTTTTCAACGTTTATTTGCTTTTGGGACAGAGAGAGACAGAGCATGAACGGGGGAGGGGCAGAGAGAGAGGGAGACACAGAATTGGAAACAGGCTCCAGGCTCTGAGCCATCAGCCCAGAGCCCGACGCGGGGCTCGAACTCACGGACCGCGAGATCGTGACCTGGCTGAAGTCGGACGCTTAACTGACCGCGCCACCCAGGCGCCCCTGAATTCTGGATTTAGATGAGTTACCTGCCTAGACAAACTCTCCGTGCCCTAGTTTCATTATCTATAAAATGGTAATAATATTAATAATTACTTCCTAGGTTGTTACAAGAATTAAATTACTTAATACCTGCAAGTTACATAGAATAATACCTGGATCATAGCTAAGCTCTTAAAAAAACTGTGAGCTGCTTCATTAGTTATTATCCATTTGACCATTAACATGCCATAGAGGACTGTTAATGATTTTATTATGAGTATGGCGGTAAGCATGCACACATGATTAAAACCTCTTGTGCATTTCAGTGCTCAATACATTGTGGGTGATTCTGACTTGACAGAAGAGCAAGATTTGTCCCACGAATCCCAGAGGAGAGTCTGCGCCCTGAATAACTATTCCGACTATTGCTCACCATATGTCCACAACCAAAATATAGTTTTGGAGGGCAGGAAATGAGCACACATGTGCACATCTGCAGAGAGTCGCCTGCTGAAATCAACACGTAAGACATATTTACCACCGAGGCAAATGCCTTCATGTGTTTGTAAGTGGCTATTTCTGAACACCCAAAAGGGAAGAAGAGAGGAGCCAAATTCAAATGGCATCATGTGTTTGTTATTTTGGAGCAAGGTTATGTGGAAGGAGAGCTTCCCTTATGCCTGGAACACTTTAAGGGGGAGAAATGAAGTATTTAAAGGTATTTTAATGATCATGAAAGGCACTGGCTTAATAGGGCAGGAAACTACGGTTCTCTTTTTAATCCCAGAAGGAAAATAACAAGGCTGTAGCGTAGCCTTCCCTGAAGAGTCATAAACTGGACTGCAAAGAGGCAGCCCCTTGGGACCCTCTCTGGGTCTCTGCGGCCCCTTAACTGTGGGTCTGTCTGCTTAGGTTTCCAGTGTGCTTATTAATTAATGATCATAGCACTGTGCTTAGGTAGCAGCGACCTGAACAGGGTTCTGGGAGAAACCATTGACTTCTGGCATACAGGGTTAGGGACCTTCCTGAACAAGTCAGCCTATTTAGTCCCACATTTCCTGCTTCCCAGCTCTCTATGGCCAGGTCCCCCACTTACCTGTTCAACTGTGTCTTCTCTTCTTTCCCTGCTCAAACATGGAAGTCCCCCATGCTGGTCCCTGCTTCCCCACCAACAGCATCATGTGATTCTTGTTTTTTTCAGTGGTTATGTTCTATAAGGTCACAACGAATGCTGAATTCGTGAATACTGAACCACTGCTCCTAGGGGAAATACAGGGTTAGGTTCCTGTAAGCCTCTGGTCATAACATTTCATCAACTAATGAATACAGAATCTTATGATGTGTGTTTCTGTTCAAAGACACCTTAAAAGCAGCCAGCTGGACACTCTGGGGTTATCAGTGACTCAGGGCTTCATGGAGGAGAGCCCTCAGCCCACAGGCACTCTCTCCTCCACTTCCACCTTCTCTGTTCCAGCACGTGGACCTGAAGTGCAACAACCCCGGATGCTTTCCTGCCTGGAACCTCAGGTGTTACAGATTTTACTTCCTCTGAGTACGTTTCCTCACACCCTATATCTGTGTCACAGACCGTTTGATAATCAGACCCTTGAACTTGGTCTTTGCCTTTGCTGGAAGCATCCACTGCCACTTTCCCTTATGTCCCGAAGCCTGCTACAGCAAACCCATCATATTGCCCCAAGCACCTTCTGCTGACATCTCTCACTTTGGGATGGAATTATTTTTTGAAAGTGCTAAGAGTGTATTTTTTCATCTCTTGATTTCCTTTCATCTCCAGAATCATTTGACTCTCTTCATTAAACAAAAACATGCATTGTAACTGTGGTGGGGCCCTCAAGCCAACATGTTAAGGACACGTGTTACAGACATCATGTGGAGGTCATCAGCAGGCAGTGAGCCTGGCTAGCATCAGCCTTCCTTCCTGACAGCACCCCCAATGGCCATTCCACGGAAGGGATTATGAGAGGGAGGAAGAGAGTCCAAATAGTACAATTCCACATGAGATGACCTAATTGTGGAAGGCTAAAGCAGGCTTATATAGAAGACTGGGCATCTCAAAGAAACCAGGACTTGAATATAATCAGGAGAACATTTGGCAGATGATCAGAAGGCTATAAATAGGACTGTGTTTTAATAGCCATCACCTTTTGTGGCAGCATTTGTCTCCAGATTCTTAAAAATTACCATACCACAGTCACTGGTGGCTTCTCTAGGAGAAATCACAGTGCATTTCCAAGTGAGTTCCTCCACTCTGATTTCTTGAGTTTAATTTCATTTGTGTTTTAGTTGTTTTATCTCCAGCTGGCTTTTTCTCTGTTTCCATTCATCTTCTTATAGTACCTCCCCTTTCCATTCCACTATATCGTCCTCCTTTGTTCCTCATGCACACAGGGACATAAACATGTTTTGGTTTAGAACCCAAGCTGATTGTCCTCCAAATGTATGACAAATCAGTTGTCCACTAATGACCTTGGGTAGTGCCACATTTGGGAATGCTCATGGGCCTGTTCTTCAGCTTGAGAGGAAAGACTGGGAAAGTTTTGTTGTAGCTCAGGTAGAAGCACTCCATGTAAGAATGGCACCATCTTTGTGGGGAAGTCTGAAGAATGTCCTCATCATTACCCCCAGAGGGTGAATTTGGAGGGTAAAACTTCTGTCCATCATTGGACAGAGAATTGGAAGTGCAAGAATATCCAATGACTTCCAGACTCATACAGAGAAGCAGAATAAGGGCTAGGATCCAGGACTCTTGTCTCAAAACTAGGCCTGACCAAACACAGCTTAGCCTGCATGTGTCTCTGTGCCATTGACCAGCTTCCTACCTGGATGGAGCTTCCTTTTCTCTTTGCCAATCCCAGATTAACTAACCTGCTCTGCCCAGAGACCCTCACATGTTCCCTCTTTACGCGGCTCATAGGCCCCCCCTCACTCCATGACCAGGAATATCCCCTTTCCCAGTGCCAAGGTACCCAGAGAGATTCAGAAATCAAATTATGGTTTAGTAAACTGAGTCTTAGCATGTGCAGTGCATTGTGGGAAGTTGGCTTATGGAAGAGTTAATGCAGTTGGATTAGAGAACACGTATCTTTGTAAGGTGTATTACCGTAAATACAGTTTCATGCTGCAGGAAACCTTTTTTCCGACAGAGTGCTTGCCTCATCTCCTATCTGCACCACCCCCTACCCCAGTTCCGTCCCCAGCCTCTGTTTTCTTAATTGTACATTGAAGGATCAGCATGCCTGGGATACATCCATCTGCCCTTATGTCTCTCTTTGTCTCATCTTCTCATAGGCAATGAGGTCTCCTTCCTGCAGGGGTGGTAGAAAGGGAAGGAAGGACACAAACTGATTTATCTTGGCCTGTCAGTTGTTTTGAGAACATCAGCAGTGGAGGGCGTCTGCTCCTCCTCAGTCATCTCAGGCTCTGAGGCAGAGCCCCGCCTTCCATTAAAAGTATGCACAACGCCCCTTGACTATGACCATGATGCTCATTCATTGTCTGCTTTCCAACACAGCACCAGCAGGGGGTCTGGCGCCTCTACTTCCAGGCAGCCTCCTGTCAGAGCTGAGCAGAGAGACAGCCGAAGGCAAATCCTTCTCTTCTGGGAGGGTACTTGATGGTATTGGCGCCATGGCTAGAGAGTTTCATTTTGGGTATAAATGAGAAGCAAGCATTGCAAGTGACAGTTATAGCAAATCAGAGTACAGTGGATGGTTCCAACCTTTATTCACATTATGTGTCATAATAAACGTCTTTTTAAGAAAGATGGCATGTGCAGAGTCAGACAGAGTAGCCCAGGCTGCAGCTTTGCAAAGGAGTAGGAGGAATCACCACTGTAAAAGCAGAGTGTGGCCAGAGGATGAGATCACACCTCCAGCTGGAGCCCTACAGTCTCCTCCCTCTGTCCTCTAGGAAACATGACACATAGCATGGCACTGCATCCACTATTTATAATGTCAGAGTTAGGGAGGGTTGAGTTTCATACTGATTGCACCTTTGGAACAGAGATGGATCGGGAAGATGTTGCTGAGCTTTGATGTGGTGGTTAGCACCTCTGGGGTGAGGAGCTCAAGGTTTATACAGGTTATGAAGGGAAGTCTCCTCGTGGCCAGCAGGAAATCTGGTCACATGCCATCTTTAGTTTTGAGGAAGCTGAACACGGGAGGTTCCATGACATACCTCACGTTCTCAGCTAAGTGACCAGCAAAACCTGATTTCTGAGTATTGGTCCATTCAGAAGAAAAAGCTAGGCTTCCCATGTGTAGAGGATGTACTCTATACCAACACATACCTGCTCAGCATCCCCAAAGATCGTCTTCCGATTCCACTTAATGCAGAGTATTTATGGCCAAATAAACCTGTATTTGTCTTCTGTGTTTGCTGAACTCAGAAGAATTTGTTTAGAGAGATCTCTCAACATCAGAGACCAATAAATGGTGTAATGTGGCATAGTCATAATGATGTGTATTTAAGCTACATTTCTTCATAGAACTTGCCATTTCTATGGGTTACTTAGTCTAAGAAGTCATCTTCGGGATTCTAAGACAGACAAATAGAGAAGGAAAGATTATTTACGCTGTTTCAGAGGAAGCACACCCTTAGAGATGATACTTATCTTACCTTCTCCAGGAGTTAAATAGCAGCGACTACATAATTGACAGTCATCGACCATATCAGAAGGCCCAGAGATGTTAGGTAGCTGGTCCAGAGTTTCATGGTTAGCTGGTTTCTGCTCTGGAAGGCAACACCTTGCCTTCAGCATTTGAATTGGTTGGGGGAGAAGTTCACAGCTTTTCTACCCAAAACATGGGCCACAGAAGAAAGAACATCCCATTAGCTTACCAGGGAACATCCACTGTTGAACTTGAATTCTGAGTTAAAATTGAGCACATTATTCTCTGCTCCACTGTGTCAGTTTCAGCCTTAGTGGAGTGACTAGTGAGCATGGAGGTGGAGTATCTCGAACAGGCAAGGCTGATCACTAGGGGTGTGCAAACTTTACAATAAGTGGTCCAGATAGCATGGTCCATATCGTCTCTCTTGAAGCTGCTCTTCTCAGCTGTTGTCAGAAGAAAACAGTGGGCTGAATTTGATCCATGGGCCTCAGTCTTCTGACTCTTGATTTAAAACTATCAAGTTATGATAATGCTCTGATTTCCTTTCAAAATCAGCAGCCTTCTGCCATTGAATGGAGAGACCAGGGTTTTTCCAGGTGAATTTAAAGGGATGATAAAGAAGGTGGGACTGTTAAAGAGTACCACTATTAAGCTTTGTAAACCACTGCTATTGTTTTGTACAAAATTATTCTCTCCTCTCCCTGTATTAATTGAACATACCTGCACAAGTAGACACTGATATCGATCCCTTACAAAAGCCATGAGGGCAAACACAAATGCACACACAGATACAGAAAGACTTGTGCAACACCAGCTGCGTGTTCTCAAACACATCTGGGCACACATGAGCACATGCACATGAAAACGCTCAGGAATTCATCTGATTCGATTCCCACACTGGGTATTTTATCTTACTCTTTAAAATCACAGCTATGCTTAGAAAGTCCTCAGCTACCCAAACTTTTTCTGTGATCCTCTTTGTCACCTGTTTCTTGCTGCAAAAACCCTAAATGATGACACTAGTAGTAGCATCATTCTGTATAAAAAGGTAAAAGTTCCTTTCCATTTCCGCCCTGTGTTTTTCTCTCTCTCTCCCCCTGTCTCTCTTTCACTCCCTCTCTCTTTCTTTCTTGCCTGCAGGCCGTCTTGAGTTATGGCCAAGAAGCAGCAGCTTTTCCACCTCACCCTCTGTACACAGGGCTGAGGTCCTGGCATCGAGAACCTTCCTTCTGTGGGCTCAGCGCTGTAGAGGAAATTGATTTTCGGGCTCCGGCACAAGGTTTTCTACTTGTGTGGGCTGTCTACACTGAGTCCCTGTTCAGAGGGAAGGACTGGGGCAAGGTGCAGCGTCCAAGATGCTCGTTCTGTTTCCAAACACATTTCACAGTTTACTTAGGATGAGGAGCACAAGTAGCCATCAAAGCCTATCTGGTTTCTCTTCTGGGTTCTGCAGGTGAGGAGGAAGCACAGTGGACAGGATTAAGTGGTCTTGATTCCAGAATTCATTTAAGGATTTGCATCCAGTCTTCTGGACATACTAGGAGTGCAGAATTTAAAAGTCTGCAAAGATGTGTCTGGGCATGGTGATATCCTTGAAGGTTGGAGTGCCCTGGGAATGAGGCTGGGCTGGGGTGGGATGGAGACATTGTAGTTCCCTGGCAGAACTCTCCCTGTCCCCTTGTTGAGTGGGAGAGTAAGAAGAGCTGTCTTGACCCAGGTGGACATATCAGCAGGGTCACATGTGATTCCCAGTGACTCTTGGGGATGCTGACAGGGGGGTGGCATGAACCAGCAAGGTTCTGTGTTGATGGCAAAGTTTTGTGAGCACAGAGGGGAGAGGTTTGAGATTCACCGGTGGGCACTAAAAGCTACTGTCCATCCTGGGTGGAGGATGGGGCTCAGTGAAACAGAGTGGTTCTCTCCTCCATGGCTCTCATCCTTATAAGATAGTCTGTAACCTTTAACATCCACTTCTTCCCTCAACATAAAAAATATTTTAAAAGTACCTGCTGTTGAAGAAAACTCCCAACTTTAGTTACATTGCTATTCATTTAGTGCATTGCCCTCAAGCCAGGTTTGCTAAACTGGGCCAGAGTTTACTAAGTCTCTGAATATCCTGAGACAGCATGCAAAATTATAAGCAAATTTTTCTCTGTGTGTATATGAAATGGTGCGAGTGTGTGTGGTGGCTCTTCAGCCTTTACCAAATTCTCAGGAAGTCTGTGATGTCTGCAAGGTTAAAAACTCCTTTCTGAAGCCAAAGGAATCTTGCCCCAGTGGTTGAATTTCAGGTGCTATGGCGGGTGGCTATAGAAAGTGCTTATCACTTGCCCTGCATGGACAGTGTTCCCCTCTGGCCTACAGGTAAGACAGGAATGGGTGATAGGACATCCAGGTCACCAAGGGATGTGATGCTTTGTAGCATGGAAGGGGCTGATCTAGCTCTCTCGGTCCTTCGTCTGTGATGGCAGAGCTAAAAGTAAATACACATTCCAGCTGGGTGTGGAATATCTTCAACTGTTTTGTAAGGTCTAGAAACAATGACAGCTTTAGCTTTAAGAACCTCGCACGTATTGATTTATATGATCCTCATAACCACCTTAAGAAGTAACTTGTGAGTTAATTCCGCTTTACAGCTGCAGGAACCGAGGCCTAGGGAGATAGGTGATTTGCTCAAGTTCACTCCACTGGGGAAAAAAGTTCCCTTTCACATGGCTGGACAGGCTGTTGGGATGGAAAGGGTTTTTTTTCCACAGGTCCTGGGTAGACTCTCCCAGGGAGGCCAGCTGCATCCTTTGTCTCTGTGGGGCCAGGCTGGGCACCCATTCCCACATACCTAGCAGCACAGTCTCACTCGGGAACGTGCCTTTCAAGAGCACAGAGCTCCTCTTTTTCCTGACCTTCCCACCCATGGCTGTATCCCCAGTGGCATGGCCTACCAGATCCCTGGCCCAAATAATATAGCAAGAACATACTTTGTGCTGCCTGCCAGAGTCCCTGCTTGGACCAGCTGATTCTGGTTTGGAATGCCAGGCAGAAGCTGGGACCTGGCTCACCCTGCCTACTGCTTCTGCTCAGGCTTAGCCAGAGGCAGGGTGGCTATTTCTCCCCTTCATATGGCCAGAGCAGAAGAGGACATCTTTTTGATAACTGTCTATTTGGTATTAGATTTTTTTCTTCTTTCAGAACTCATAAGGAGACAGTAATAAGTGGAACTTCAGGAGAAGACAAGGGGCTGTGTGTCTCAGGGGTGGCATGGGTGTATCGGGAAGGGCAGACTGTGATGTTGGCAACTTGCTTTACCTCTGCGAGGCTCAATTTTCATCTCTTTAAAAGGAAAAGTAATAATAATAATAGGTGCTCTACAGATTGTTGGGGAGATTCAGTAAGACCATGCAGATGAAAAATTATTGGCATATGCATACTTAGCACAGTTCCTGAGATGTTGCCAGCACTTAGTCCGGGATTGCTATTAATGACTGAGGGGCAGAGAGTGAGAGGTCATTGTAGGCGGGAGAGGTGAGGGTGGGATTAGTAGGTTTTGATATTCGTAGAAGTAGAGGAAAGGATGATGGAATGGGAAGAAGCCTGAGGCAAAGGCACAGAATTGGTGTGGGAGGCGGTGTGGGAGGTGGTGTGGAGGGGCTGGAGGTTGCTGCAGTGACTGGGTTCATTAGAGCAGCAGGGCCAGGTGAGGTGGGAAGAACAGATGGAGGATGTTTTATTGGTGATGCAGTTTGAGTCTTTATTAGGTAAATAATTGGGAATAATTCCAAAAGTTTTTGAACAGAACGGAAATGTGGTAAAATGTTATTCAAATGGTATTTGAGGGGCGCCTGGGTGTCTCAGTCTTTTGAGTGTCCGACTCTTGATTTCAGCCCAGGTCATGATCCCAGGGTCATGGGATCAAGCCCTGCATCAGGCTCTGCACTAAGTGTGGAGCCAACTTGGGCTTCTCTCTCTCCCTCTCCCTCTCTCCCTCTCCCCCACTTGTGCTATCTCTAACAAATTAAAAAAATAAGTAAAAAAAAAAAAAAAGTATTTGAGAAAGATGAACCAGACAGGAATGTACAGAAAAAAACACGTGGCAGAGACTGTCATGAAGTCACCAAAGTCAGTTTGCTTTTCCTCCTGTATATATAATTTCATTTCCCAGTTTCTTTTATGGCAACGTGAGGCCATGTGACTGAATCCTTCCCAGTTAAATGTCAGTGGAAGAGATGTGCACTGCTTCCAGGTTTGGCCCATTAATTGGAATCCTACACCTTCCCTTCCTCATCTGGTAGTCAGATTCAGAATATCTGACGGAAAACCTGGAAGTTCTGGGGGATAGCAAGGCCACAAGTGCAAGAAGCCTGGGTCACTGAATGTGTGGATCCAAGCCCCCCCCCCCCCACGTCCATTGCTCATTGGACGTTATGCCAGTAAGAAATAAGCATCCTCTGTGTTAAGTTATTGAGGGTTTGGGATTGTTCATCACAGCTGGTAACCTAACGTATTACAGGTTGGAATGGAGAGAGACCAGAGGGAGAGTCAGGAAGTTTGTGATTCAGAAATGAAACAGAAAGCTTTGACTAATTTGGTAGAGGTTGAAGTGAGAATAAACGAAAGATATTGTATCCCCTTGGGCAGATTCAGATGACTGACTGATTAATTAGGTGGGGTGTGTGTGTGTGTGTGTGTGTGTGTGTGTGTGTGTGTGTGTGTGTTGAAGGAGAGGAATCCGTAAAAAAATGCCTGTGATTTTCTAGTCCAGTGACTAAGAAAATGGTAATACCATTGACATAAATGAAGATATCAGAAGATGAGATAGGTCTGGGAAAAGTGGTGATGAGAGTTATTTAGTTGGTGGTGGATTTGAGGTGATGGTAGAAAAGGAAATCTCTAAACAAGGGTTTGTTAACCTTGGCACGATTAATATTTGGAGCCCAGTAGTTCTTTGTTGTGAGGGGCTGTCCTGTGCTGTGGAGAATGTTTAGCAGCAGCCTTCTTCCCTACCCGGTAGATGCTCCCCTCCATCCCCTGCCAGTTATGACAACCCATAATGTCACCATGTTATAATGTCTTAGAAATCGCCACACACCAAGGGAGGTGATACAAAATCACCCCCAGGTGAGAACCACTGGTTCAGAGGGAATTAGAGATGTGGGTGAGTTTGAACAGCCTGGGTTCTGTGAAGGACCATATGTATTCAGCACACTTTGAGTTCTGCAAGGTTCAGGTTTCTGCCAGTTTATCAGAAGTTAGCGGCTCAGTTCAGGCTCCATTGGAAGGTGTCTATAGGAGCTCAGGCCCCATTTTGATGAACGCTCCTATGCTGTGCATTCTGGGCTTTGGAGAAGATGAAGGGTACGGAGATCTGGGGGACACATGACTGGGTTCAGGGATGCAGGAGAGCCATGGTAGGGACCAAACATGGCTTCCCTTCCAACATCCCAAGGCAGGGACAGTGTGGCCTCTCTCCAACCCAAGAGGGGCCCAGGCTCTCAGAGTCACATGTGGTTACTTCACCGTATTATCAGCTGAGCCTGTAACAAAGCTTTCCAAATGGCATGAGCAAATCTCTTGGACAGCAACTGGCAGCATGATTTGGGAGGATTCCCTTTTCATTTCCTATGTTTTATGATTTTTTCCTTCTACTTTTCAAAGAGAATTTTTATAAGCTAGTATTCTATATTGCTCTGCCTGTACTCTGAAGAAAGATAAATATTTTCAATGTGTTGTCTGAGGCATAAGTTCCCATTGAGAAAATGTATCCCTTATGGACGTAGCCGTTTTGACCTCATTAGCTGGGTAGATCAGAGGGAATTTGACAAACAGGCCCCTGTATGCCCAGGAAGCCTCTGCTAGTTTCCAAGGGGAGCTGGGGGGTTGGTACCACTGGGGGTGCACCTTTGGGTTTCCCAGAGGGCCGCAGAGGGAAGCAAGGGGAGCCTCGTGAATAGGTTCGTCAATGAAAGAGGCCCATGAGAGTGACCCTGCTCCTGGTTCCCAACTCCAGGGTCCCACTTAGCGGGAGTGGTGAGGAGAGACTGGAGAGCTGGCTCAGAATTCTACAGAGGCTCCGGGACCACCCCAGGGAAGCTCACACAGAATGCAAAACCTCCGACAGGTAACTACGGCTGCTTTCTTCCTGAAGGGCATTCCGAAGGTTTCACCAGATGGAGTGTGACCAGCTCCTCATAGTTTGACTGAAACATTCCCAGTTTTATCACTGCAAGTCCTGTATCTTGGGAAACTCCCCTGTCCTGTCTCACCAGGGATGGTTGGTCACCCAGCAGCTATTTGTGCCCTGAGGAAGGAGGGCAAAGCCTACAGCTTCCAGTGTCTTTCACAGTACCCCAGATGTCAGACATTCAGCCCTTTGGGTCTTTTGGCAGCCCTGCATTGTATTTTGGTTCTAGAATTCCAGTTTCAGACTTGCTAATCGGGTGACTTCAGATACATCACAGAACCTTTCTGTACCTCAATGTTCTCATCTGTGATTTTGGGTAATTCTACCTACCTCCACAGTTGCTGTATGGAACCAGTTAGATTAGTGTAGTAAAATGCTTGGCACATAAAAGCTGTCCCAATGTAGATAATGAGCAATTGTTATTACTACTATAATTAATATCTAGCTCCCAGGATCCTGTATTAATAGGTGGTAGCTCCAGAGAAGGGTGATCTTGTAAGCCACCATCAGCTAACAAGCCAGGTCAGTTTCAATCCTCATCTTTCCTGAATTACCAGCAGCTTTTGCACAGGTGATAATGCTGTCCTGATGTTGTCCTGAAATGCTTTTTCTGCTTGAACTGCAAGTCTACTTCGTTTCTTCTTTTTTCTGTCTCCTTTAATAGATCCTCCTCAAATTCCCAACCTCTACATGTTGGGGGGCCCCCAGGTTTTAGTCCTTGGAATTTCTTGTTTCTGTCCATCTTCATTTTTTAACTGATCTCAACCTGTCTCATGGATTCAGATACCATCTTGACACCGAAGCTTCTGAATGTACATCTCAATTCACAACCTTTCCCTTATGCATAGTGTCATACACTCAATTTCTTCTCACCAGCAGGTAGAAAAGCCCCCTTTGTTTCACATCTTTGGCAAAGCTTATATTGTCATCTGTGTGTTTTTCTGTCTCTGATGAAAGTGGAATAGTGCTGCATTATTTACTCCTGGTCCATCGTTGGTCACCTAATCCTACTTCTGGTCCTTAAAGCATTCTCACTCTCCAGCCTCCTTGCTATGACACTACGTTATGGATTGATGCGTTCAAGACTCTAAGATCCTTGGGGGCAACTTTGCAGTACTTCCTTGAAACGCAAAGGATGGAGGGAAAAATAAACCAGGTTCCTATGGATGGAAAGCTAGGACTGGAACCTTTATGTAGACTACAGTTCTGTCCAGGGACATTACCTGTCTGGAATTATTTCTTTTTTTTTTTCCTTTTATTTCTTTTATCTTTTGAAAATTAAGGTGTGCGGGGCGCCTAGGTGGCTCAGTCGGTTGAGCGTCCGACTTCAGCTCAGGTCACGATCTCGTGGTCCGCGAGTTTGAGCCCTGTGTCGGGCTCTGGGCTGATGGCTCAGAGCCTGGAGCCTGCTTCCAATTCTGTGTCTCCCTCTCTCTCTGCCCCTCCCCCGTTCATGCTCTGTCTCTCTCTGTCTCAAAAATAAATAAACGTTAAAAAAAAATTTTTTTTTTAAATAAAAAAAAAAAAAGAAAGAAAATTAAGGTGTGATGATACAATCATGTAACCGGCTTTCCAATTAATACACAAGGATTTTATCTAAATCATGAGACACTGCTCAAAATTTTATCATCATCATCATCACCATTGTCATCTTGCAAATTCTTTTGCAAATGTCTTTCTGAATTTCTTATTTATGGAACAAGGTGGGGATGTAAATAAAAAAATGCCTCTATCTGTGTGACATATTCTTTTGAATAACAGAAATAGCAAATATTGTTTCTTTCAAGGTGGTTATGATATTTGGAAACAACTAAAAGTTGACACATAATTATTACTTTAATTGGCTGTGTGACCTGGGACAAATTACTTAACCTCTCTGAACCATTTTTTACTGATTTGTAAAATAAAGGGTCATGTTTTCTAATCATGAAGGGTTTTTCTGTTATGTTCTATGGTCTAAAGGACTATTTAGTTGTCTGACAGTTGTCTGTTATTATTTGGTTATTTCTTTCGTGGATATGCATGTATATGAGGTGTGTGTACAATGTATATGGGTGAATATGTGTGTACAGGGGCTGGAGATTACAGGCTTACACAATCAAAGATTGATGGTGCCTTTGAGATAACATTTTATCCCGTCTCTGTCTTTAGACCAAACCATATCCAAAATTACCTAAACCAAGGGGCTAATCTACTTTGAAATTCACAACTCTTAGAGTTTTTTGTCTTTATTTTTGTTTTTAGGAAATTCTTTTTCTTTTTTAATTTAAAAAAATTTTTAATGTTTATTCTTGAGAGAGAGAGAGAGATAACGTGAGTGGGGGAGGGGCAGAGAGAGAGGGAGACACAGAATCTAAAGCAGGTTCCAGGTTCTAAGCTTCCAGCAACACAGCCCGACACGGGGCTCAAACTCACTAGCTGTGAGATCATGACCTGAGCCGAAGTTGGACGCTTAACCAACTGAGCCACCTAGGCATCCCTTTTTTCTTTTTTTAATTTAATGTTTATTTATTTTTGAGAGAGACAGAGAGAGAGATACCAGGTGCAAGTGGGGGAGAGGCAGAGGGAGAAGGAGACACAGAATCTGAAGCAGGCTCCAGGCTCTGAGCTGTCAGCACAGAGCCTGATGTGGAGCTTGAACTTATGAACTGGGTAGATCATGACCTGAGCTGAAATCAGATGCTTAACCAACTGAGCCACCCATGCATCCCAAGAAATTTTTTCAAGATTAAATTAAATCTTTCATGTAGTCATCTAGTCATGGCCACCCTTGTTCTCCCTGGAGGTAGGGAGGCATACCCCATGTGAGATATTAATCCTGAAAATGAGAATTTGTATCCAAAGGATACCTCCTTAAGAAGAGGACAACATGAAGGAATGATAGACATCTGGAAGGAATGATAGACATATGAGCACGCCCAAAACTTCCCCTTGCAAAGGAAAAAAGGCTATCTGTCCATCCATCCCCCCCATCCATCTTTCTATCATCTGTCTGTGTATGCATCTCTCTTAGCCTAACCTATTTAGGTAGTGTTCTCTTCTGGTGTGTCTGTCCCATTGTCAGGTTAGTGGTTTCTGTCTTCAGAGGCAAAGAGATGTCAGAGGCAGTCATCCGTGCTAATACCAGACATTCCACCAAACAAAAACTCACACAGAAGTGTGAATTTGAGGGCCATTTAACACTGTAAATTTCCCCCTTGTATAACAATTATGGAAACACGCCTGCTAATTGACAATGTCGTGCGGCACTGTGTGAATGTGAACAGTGTTCATTCGTCCTCATAATTCCTCTCTTTGTGGCTGGTCGTAAGCCTGTCCAGAGGATGTCGTGCCCAGCCCACTTATGCAGGAAGCTTTCTCCTAGCTGAATATTGTCTAATATTCCACACATGTGTACTTGTACTGTTGGGACCAATATCTGGCTCGTTGTACTAACAACTGCAGTTTTAGTCTAAAAATGCGTGCTCCCTTATCTTTTGGTTTGGGGGTGTGTTGTTTTATTTTAATTTCCCCATTTAGTTATTCCTCCCCTTTGGTGGTTAAGGAATATTACGATACTCAAAAGAAGAGCCCGTGGCCTCAAACTATTTGGTCCCTGGCAATAGTGGGACTAGACTGCCACTTTTTTTTTTTTTAATATTTGTTTGTTTGTTTATTTATTTATTTATTTATTTATTTATTTAGAGAGTGTACAAGCAGGGGAAGGTCAAAGAGAGAGGGAGAGAGAGAATCCCAACCAGGCTCCACCCTGTCAGTGCAGAGCCCAATGCAAGGCTCAGTCTCATGAACTGTGAGATTATGACCTGAGCCAAAATCAAGAGTTGGACGCTCAACCGACTGAACCATCCAGGCGCCCCTCTAGACTACATTGTACTGCTTGTATGAAAATCACTTACTGGAGTCTGGAGTGGTATCTTCAAAGACAGATTTAAACACAAACAAGACCAAAACACTAATCCTTATACTGACCGGGACGCTAACCCCTCCTAAAAAAACTGTATGCTATCTCTCTGGAGAATCCAAAGAGAAATAAGGCTAAAGGCTGGTCACTGTGGGCTGACCACCTGGGTATAAATCTTGGCTCTGCCCTGATAGCCAGATATGTGTCCTTGAGGAATGTACTAAAGTCACTTTGAGTATTGCTTTTCTCATCTGTAAAATGGGGTATGGTTAGAGCTGTTGCGAGGACTCCATGAGATAATCCTTGCAGAACACTTTGCAAGGTGTCTGGCATACAGGGAGCGCTTGTAAGAAACATTAAGTTGTCTTGGCAGGAGTCTGGAAAGTGAAAGGCACACTGGGTCAGCCAGGTAGCCCTGAAATCCCAGTTTAAAACAAATAGCAGACATGTTATCTCATTTGACCCTAATTCACATCGACCCTGAAGTTGGACCCCACGTCTGTGACACAGACTCATTGCTGGGATGGTCCCACCGGAGCCCTTTCTATCCAAGAGCACCCACTCTGCCAGCATAGTGGCTATCAACACGCCATTCATATTTTAATCTAGGCATTGGGTATTGCATCGTATTTCCTTTAAAGTTATTAGGGTACAAAAGGTGGGCGCAAAGATTGCCTGGGTGAACGTGGGTGTGCATAGGGCTTTGAACTTGAGCTTGTTCTCATGCTGGCAGGAAGAAAAGTAGCAAAGATACAGGTTGGCCACTGGAATCCAGATTCTCTTTTTCGATTCTCCCTGTTTGCTCAGGATTACTCCCGAGGCCATGTGACCTGATGAAGCAAATAGGATTTTTTTTTTTTTTTTAAGACTCCTGTCCTACAGAAGAGAAAAATAAAGGAGGGCTCAGAAAGTGAGGGAGAAGAAAGGGAGAAGAAACTTTGTAATTGCTAATGGTGTTTCAAACTGATCTTAGTTGCTATTAAATAAAAATTGCAACCGGATGTGAATTGACACTTTCTTCCCCTTAATGTGTTCTGGTACACATAATAAATACTGAATTTAGTAGATTTAGAAATTCTCGATGGCACATCATTAGCAGGCGTGTCCTCACAGCCATGTGCTCACAGGTATGTGTGGGTGTGTTGGCATCTCATTGCATTTGGTGTGGTTTTTTTTCCTGTTTTATTTTGTGCTTTTGTTTATTTGTTTTGTTTGTATAATCTCTCAAATCCAGCCACAGCCTGTTCTTTTTAACATCAGTCTTGTTTCCCCAATTCTCTCTCTCTCTCTCTCTCTTTTTTTTTTTTTTTTGCACAATGAAGTCTCAGGGGCTATGGAGGGAGGGGTATGGCAGAAAAAAACTATTAGATTATAACGTTTTATGGATTGTCAAGGCTCTAATGACATTAGCCACCTAACTGCAAGGTAAAAACCTTTGTGATGTCACATAACAGGTCGCCACGAGTTTGACAAACCTTTGTGAAGGAAACCAGAGAAAGGAGCTGAAATGCCCACAACACATCCCCCACCCCCCGAGATTCTGTCGCCACCCATGGACATTCCCTTCTTGCTTATCAGCACCTGAAGGGCACGTTTAGTATAAAACATATATAAAGTCTTCCCAAATCAGAAAGGTCTCCAAGTCTCCAATTTAATTGGAATGGAAAATGCTAACTAATTGGCATCAAAATTTGATTTGTGGGAGAAACCTCCTTTTCGTTGGAAACACAACAGTGTGTCTGGGAACACAAGCCCAGTCCTTCAAAAATCATCCGCGAGCGCCGCCGAGGAATCAATTAAAGTTGATTTGGCATATCTGCTTTTGACAAATATAAAGAAATCTCTGATTAGGCAGAGAAGCAAAGCAGCTTTCTCTTTCTTGCTCTCTCTTCCTCTCTCTTTCCGGTGCCTCTTCCTCTCTTCTCCTCATTTCCCTTTAAAGGCAGTAGGTGTCAGAAGGGGGTGGGTAGTGATATGCAAAACACGGCCTCCATAACCAAAGTAGCCTGCAAAATTAGGTGTCAGCATGCAAAGCTTATTGATGTATGAATGCGGAAAATGAAAGGCGGCAGTAGACAGCCGGGGCTAAAGGTGAGACAGGCACAGCGAGAGCAGCTGTAGATCCACGTCAAGGTGTTGCTATATGAGCTCGGGTTTTTTCTGGAGGGCCACAGCCTAACAAGGTAAGCCTGGCCATGAAATGATGGAACAATACAATATAGGCACACACAGTGTGAATACCAAATAAATTGACATGGTGTCTGCACCCCGCCCCTCCCCCCACCACGCACAGAACCCCTCCTCCTCCCGCGCTGCCGCCCCCCTTCAAAGTATGCCTGTGTATTCATTAATAAATTCATATTCTTGAGTTTTCAATAAAAGCAGAAAATGCAGTGTAAACTGGAGTTACTTAGTGACACCCAGCTCATTGCTTTTTATTGTTGCTTGCAGCTACGAAGCCTTCACAGTGCACTAGTAGAATTTATTACTGTCTGTCTGTAGCAAGTTGGCGAAGTGCGCCTTTTGAAGAAAATTGACCCACACTTCATGAATATGATGAAAAATGCCAATAACACTACAAAGACGAAGCTCTTGACATTACTCTGCAAAGAGCTAAAAGACAGTAATGAAAGTATTGCAATTACAAATCATTACCTCCTCTCCAGCCAATCGCCACCTTCCCTCCTCTTTTTTTTTTTTTTTTTTTTTTTTTTTTGACCACTCTCAAGCTCTGCGGCTGCCCCAGGTGCTGTTTTGCACAGCATGATGGGAAATGGAGGGTGGATGAAAGATCCAACTGACTTCTCAAAGAAGGAAGAAGGAAACAAGAGGGAAAGAATGGGAGGGTTCGAGGGAGTGCGATAAAATTGCCCCTCCTGTTTCACCTGGAAAAAGAAGGTATAAATGAAAAGTTCTTAAAGCCAGTGGTCAGAAGGTCATGACTTTATGGTGTGGCCTCTTGCAGCTGAAAAGTGGGATGCAGAACACCCCATCTACTTTGCTAGAACTGTTCCCTCTTGGCAGGTTTCTTTTCAGTCTGGCTTTAGGGAGAGCACCTTTAGTCCTTAACCTTTTATTATTGTTACAGATCCAATTTAGACATTGGCAAATGAATGATCAAAAACGTATATGAGTGTGTTTTCGGTGTAGGAAGCTGGTCTGTCTTCTTATTCGAAAGGTGGTGCTAAAAAAGTCAAAACAGGGCGAGGGAGAGAGAGAGAGAGAGTGCTAACTTTAGACTCTAACTTTAGACCTGGATGTGTCGAAAGGCCCTTGTCCTTACAATTTAGACATCTTTCTGAAATGGGCTTTCTGTGTATATGCTTTCACTGTTGATCGTTAGAGTTTTGTTTTGTTTTGTTTTTAAATTTTGGGGGCTGTGTGTGGAGGGAGTGTATGAATACATGCATTTCTTGACTCCTGTATGGCTTACGCAGGAAGATAGCAGAATTGTCTTCTGCTTATCCTTTCGTTCAGTGTATTAAAAACTTTGGAACTTTATACAGAGCATATACAGTCAGAAATAGAAACAGGGCAGAAATTATGAAGAGAAGAAACTAGCAGCTTCAGAGATCTGCCTTGGAAAGAGGAGAAACAGAACAAGGACAGATACTGTGACATAATTATTTGACTTTGAGGTGGTCATCTGGCCTCCAGATGCCCTTTCTCAGCTCCTACTGTAAGGTTCATTTTACTCTCTGATGCTGCTAGAAAGTCTACTAATTGGAGATTCGGTTTTGTTCCCAAAATACCCCATTAGAAATGCAAATTCCTCTGGGAATGGTAGACTATAAATCATTTACACATTAGTATGAAATAGCTATATCAGATTTACTTTCCTTCTAAAATCTAGCTAAACTTTTGATTTGCCTTACGGCACAGAGTATTTTGCATCACAAAATACTGAAGTAGGAAGAAGGTAGAGACTAAGTCTGGGTGAATCTGGACAATATAGGGTTTAGGATACCCTGAAAGAATTGATTTTGGGGAAGAAGAGCCACAGATGGCAGAAGATATATCTAGGAGAGAAGATAGAAGTGGGGCTAAAATAACTTAGCCCATTTCAAAATGTTTGAGGCTAGCCTTTTGACCAGAAAATGGAGAAGAGGCCCATTTTCCTGCCTCTTCCTACTTTCTGCTATATTAGATGTTCCGTTGCCTTTTTCCAGGACCCAGAATTTAGGCTAATTGAAATATTTCTGTGAATCAGGTTTTCTGGACTAGCCTGGGAGCCTGGGGATCAACAACGTAACAAGAGAAAATCATTGTTTATATGTCAAAATGCATTGTAGGATTCTAAAATCCAATTTATTAATTGCAACTCATACTCCCAACATAGAATGGGTACCATGAGCTGTGGGGGCTGATTGGTTATAAGTGCCTACTGCCTGCCAGATGCTCATGAGATTGACTTAAACCACCACGGCTATTTAACTCACTCTCCTTACTTTAAGCGAGAAAATGCTTACATACTAACAACACTGAACTTTTAAAGCTTTTAGTTTTCTTTTCAGTAATCTCTTTTACATTTATTAACTCATTTGCTTACCTGATGATCTTATAGCTGAGAATATCCACGTACAACAATTCCCGCCTGTAGACCAGGTTGTCAGCTAAGGACTGTGGCAGGAATGACATTGCCTGTCATGCACATCATCATACCTCATCGCCATATCCATGGCATCATTACCGATAGACTAGACGGTCCTCTTTTACTAAGCCTTGGAATCCTTCTCGTGCTATGTTCAAGGGAACTCCTATTTGTTGATCAAAGTTGGCATACCAGAGTAGAACTATTTGTCATTCTCGGGCTTTACCAGTTCATTTAATGTCAATATCCCTAGCAAAATTGTCTCCCTAGGAATAGTGGTTGGCCAGTGCATCTCCTAAAGGGGAAATCAAATCTCTGAGTGGTCAAGCTAATAACATAAGGTACTCATCTCTCATTCATTCATGCTTTCATTCCATATAAATACAGTGAATTCCTGTTATTTGCCTGGAACCGTTTTGGGCCATGTAGCTATATCAGTAGAGCTTTCTAAGTTTTGACCATGAAGTAGAACCTAGTGGCTAAGCTTTCTGATACACAGCCAGAAACTAGCCTACCAAAGAGAAGAGACTTCTGGGTGGAAGATAGCATTAGATGGAACCACCTTTCTCTGCAGGACAGCAGTGAAGTGGGAGGAGCCTACAGAAGTAAGTACAAACTTAACACTGGGGCTCCTGGCTGGAACCTGGATTAGTACTGAGGGGAAGCTTTATTTTACATTTTAAAGTTTCTAGAAAAGGACAAAAATGGCTAGAGTGGTAGCAGCCACTAAGCAGTAGAGCTGAGACGCATATGTAAATATGAATATGACATAAACTGCATGTCTACAAGAATCCATGTCGCAAAATTGGCCCGACCATCAGAAGATTTTGCATATGTTCTTCTACTCTCTGTGTGAGTCCAAACATGCCAGATCCTCTCTTTCTTGTAGCAAGAGTGATAGCTGAGGCTGGCAGTGGAAGCTGAATGGGCTCCTTGAGGGAGAGGACTGTGTTTGTATCACCAGGTCTAGCATGGTTGCCAGCACACAAGTGGCACTCAGGATATGCTGGGTGAATCAAATTGTTCAGAAGGTCAAAGGAAATGGACATTCCTCGAAGGGTTGATTTTCAGGTGTTGGCCATTAGGCATTCTGTGGAAGTTTGATAAATGGAATTTAATTTGATATTGATACTAGAGAAGTTGCATGAAAGCACATGGACAGAGTAAATATTACAGACCTAGATACTCAGTAAATGCTAGTATGCTTGTCAATACAGGGTTTTCTTCTCTCTTTTTTTCATGCTCTATTGATGTGGTATATGAGTTAGGCTAACACCAAGTTAGGCAGCTGTAACAAATAATTCCCTAAATTTCAGTGGCTGAACACTGGGAGTTTATTTCTTACTAATAAGAGTTGTATGTGGGCATTCCTGTTGTCAGGAAGTTTTCCTTTGTCTTATGGTTTTGCTAGCCCTTAGGGCCTTGAAAACTCTAGAACCAGTCAGCAGACAGAGGAAGAAAGTATTTCAAAGACATGAACTGAAATGCTTACATTCCATTGGTAACAACCCCTTCAGACCCCAGCCAGTGCAAGGTGGGGGCTGGGAAGTATGGTCGTGGCTGGGCACTGGCTTCCTAGTGAGCACTGCTCTGTGGAAATGGAACAGGGATTTGGGGTAGGCAGCTAGCCATCTTGCACACACATAGGAAGGTGGTTCTCAAACATCATTCAGTAGCGGCAGCTAAAAATACGATGTGGCTCAACCGGTCAGACCTTCCCTGCCCACTGCCACAGGAGAAACCTCGCCATCAGTCATCCCTCAGCTTATTCTTCTCACAGTTCCTCACTCAAAATACAAAATTGTGAAGAAGCAGGAACACAGTTAGGTGGTTCACATTAAGGAGGGTGGTCAGAGAATGCTGACCCCTTGGCTGTATCATGGAAGGAAATGAATACTAAGGGGACCAACTTTAGAATCTGTCCAGGGTCATTCTCCATGCCCAGGCCCCCTGAGGAATGTAAGCCAAAAGGAATCGAGTGTCCTCAGGAAGCTGATGGAACAGTTCATGAGAAGACTGTCCCTCAGGCTTCTGCCTGTTAAGCAGGTGCCACTGATAAAACAATAGGGAACTCTTGGAGGGAAACCCAGGCCAGTCCAGTCTGTCTCAGTGTAGCTCCAGTTAGTGAGTCCTCAGAAGCACCTCTCAAGGTCTGTCTGATCTGGAGGTGGCCATGTTTTCCTGTTTGCCTGCATGATTTGTCCCAGCACCATCTTCCTCCTATTCTGGGCATTTAGGAGACAGGAAAAACCTCTGATGTGAGAAGTGCAGTCAGTGGGCTCTGGTCTGAGAAACTTCTATGATGTGATAGAAACAATCATATTGAAGAAAACAGCCATCAACAAAGATGTCATAAAGCCTGGGACTCATTTAGGCCTGAAACAGTCATCCCTACCCTTCTTCATACTCTTCTTTTTTTGCCAGGTTCATCTGCATTAAAATTATCATTCAAAAGGCATGGAGATAGTATGATTCCAACTTTGGGGTGTTTTCATGGCTTCATTAGGTTTACATACTTCTTTAACTTGGATTCACTGTAAATATTCTGAGGCCAGCGGTCTTTATATGAGTAGGCAATGTGAGTAACCTTCCTTCCTAGGGGTGGGGGCAGCTGTAGAGATCAGATGGGGGCCTGTTTCATTGTGGTACAGACGCCACACTTCTTGGTGGAAATAAACGCCCAGATTATTGAAAGAATGTAGAGATTTGTTGGCAGTTCTGGGTCAAGGTAAGTCAGTAGTTATATATGTTTTTCTATTTGGAATTACACTAGGGAGAGGCTGGCCTCAGGTGCTCAGACAACTGGCTATACCCCCTTGTCACTTGGCCACAGAAATTTGAATGGGTTTGTATACATGGCTTCTAATATTTCAGGCCATTTACTTGCTTTGTAAGTGATGCAGCTTCCCCCTCAAGTTTTGCATTTGCTCTAAACCAGATGGCCATGATGCCTTGGCTAATGCCTTTTAATATCTAAGCCTTGTATATCTAGTGCTTGGTTAATAACAGGGAAAAAGCTCCGGTGACTCACCTTGACCTCTAGAGGGAAAAAACATCCTTTTAATAATCTGGGAGTTTATTTGGATCGAAGGCATACTGCATGTTACACAATCTTCTTGTAGACCCTCACGGGTCACAAAGTGGCACCCTTGTTTTTTATGAAGTCAGCAAAGACGTATAGGGGCCAGGCTCACCGCTTCTCTGAGAGCCTTCACATTCATCTTTAATATGTAACCTCCTAGCAGAGCAGAAATCCTCGCTAAGTTTAACTGGATTTTCTCTGACAACTTTTCTAAGTATATTACCTTTGTTGCAATTAAAGGTACATTTTCCAAATGTCCTTAGGACGGACTGCAGGCCCGTATTTTAGGAGTCAACCCACAATCTCTCATGTCTTTTTACTTTAAAGTTTCTCTCTGCTCCTAAACTGGGAACTACTTGAGGGTAGAGACAAGTACATTGATCAGTGTTCTAAATAGAACGAACAATGCCTGAATACATCAGTCAGATTTGGTGAATAAATGAATGGGTGGAGGCTTATGGTACACCTTCACCAGTAGTTCTCAACCAGGGTTGATTTGCCTCCAGGGGTAATCGATAATATCTGGAGATGGTTCTGGTTGTTACAGCTTGGGGGATGTATGTATGTGTGTGTGTGTTGGGGGGGATACTACTGACATCTGGTGGGTAGAAGTCTGGGGAGCTGATAACAGTCCTCACAACAAAGAGTCATTTGGCCCAAATGTCAATAATGCCGAGTTTGAGAAACTGCCACATGCATCCCATAATGCCACATGTGTTCAGAATGTCTGGAGGTGGCCATTGGTCTCTGGAAGATCCATTCAGCAAATATTTATGGAACATTTTTCATGTTGAAATTCAACCAAGGTATCCACTCATAAAGCCCGTTGAAATTTTCTTTTCCCTGTCTCATCTCCTTTTTTTTTGTTTTTTTGGGGTTTTTTTGCCTTCCTCCACCCCATTTCCTTATCCTTACCATCTTCCAATATCGATGGGAAAAATGAAAGTATACAATGGACTGTCTGGAGGTAGGAGCATGGCTCTTTCTAATTACTAATTTAATTATAGCTGTGTCTTTCCTGGACCATTCCTTCCAAAGATAAATCTATTTATGCTGCCCTTACACAACTTGGGAAGCCCTTTAGAGATGGGTATTGAAGGTAAAGAAACACATTGACAGGATGTTTACTCTAATGATGCTCTCAAAAGCATTTGGGAGGTTTAAACATATGCTTCCAGCATCTCTTTCTATCTTCACATTGCTGCTAAATTGTGGAAAGCTGTAAATAGAAATAATGGACTCAGTTTATTTTTAATTAGAAGGCTGCTGCTTATAGCCGAAATCGTGACACTACCAAGCATGTCTTTCTCTCATTTGGAAGGAAAGAATGGAGTGATCCTAGGGTTTTGAACTTGAGCCAGGTTCCCTGAGTGTCTTGGTCTCTGAATCCCTGCAAATCCAGTGCCATTCAGTGGCATGTGGCCATAGGATGATTCTCTGCAGCACTTAATAGCGTCTTTAGATGTAGAAAATAATGCTATATTATTTCTGCAATAATAAACACTTCAGGGAGTTGTTTTATTTTTCCTTTTTCTTCATGTTTAGTTGTTAATATTTATCCATCAATTCAATAAAGCTTCATATTCAATTTTTTTCTGGGAAGGTCCTATTAATTTTTTTAGGCATGTGCATGGAGTAATGTTGTCACGATGCTATCTCCCAAATATACTTTATTCTGGGAATATAATATTTCTCCATAGACAACATTTCTGAGGCTGTTTCCCTCTTGGGCCCGCCCCCCCCCCCCCCGGCACCTGTAAAATGACATGGATAGACTGGGCTAGCCTGGTGTTCTGTTGTTTTAGGATCCTCTGGATCCTAAGTCAGGAACCTTCACTGTTGTCTCAATCTTCTGCACTAAAGTGGAGAAAATGCCCATGTAAACACTGCCCAGTTTGGAATTGCCTGGTCATGGGGCAGAGAGCAGCCATACAAAGATCCAGCTCTAGGCCCTAGTGCTTCCTAAAATGCTGTGATTTATGATATACTACCTGCCTTGAAAGAACTATTTCTCTCTTCTTTCCTGATATTTTAATTTTTTTCCCCTACTGGATTAACATTTCCTACTCTGCGATGGGATGCCAACCCTAAAGTATCATGATTCATGGAGAGAAAACTTTACTGTTTGACATTCATACTATAGTAGAAAGGTCTAAGAAGAGAGTTTGATGGAACTAAGAATTAGCATGTTTAGTGATGCCTAGTTAGGTTTAAAAGGATGTTATGGAGGAAAATGGATTTGAAGAAAAGGAAATATGATAAAGTGGTTTGAAACTGTGCTGTCCACTGTGTTAACATATGTGACTGTTGAGCCCTTGAAATGGGACTAGTCTGAATTGAGACGCAATGGAAGTATAAAATACACATTAGATTTCTAATGGTATGAAAAAAATGTAAAATACCTAATTTATAACATTTTATATTGATTACATGTTGAAATAATTATATTTTAGATGTACTGAGTTAGATAAAATATATTATTAAAATTAATTTTACCTATTTCATTTTACTTTTATTATGTGGCTACCAGAAAACTTAAACTTAGTATGTGACCACAGCTGTGACTTGCATTATATTTCTGTTGGACAGAATGCTTTCTGTGAACGGCCTTGCCTTCCAGAGCATGTTTCCGTGGCCTAGAGGTAAAAGTTTAAAATTTGCTGTAATTTGGTTTAACCCAAACTATCCTCTAGTTTCAAGTTCTCAGTCCTAGAGCAGGGATTCAGCCCCATGGGTAACTGAGCCTCCAAGCCAATGGATACCGTTATGCCTGTGAAGACTCTAAAATTAAATGCGAAGTTGTGTGTGTGTGTGTGTGTGTGTGTGTGTGTGTGTGTGTGTGTGTGAATTCCACTGAGGAGAAGCTTCTTGACTTTCTTCAAACTCTCCAAAGGATCCTTGACCAACACTTGATTTGTACAAGTCCAGTGGACCTCTATTCCTATAGAAGTGAATGGTGGCTGGTATTCTCCCTGAGGTTGGGCAATATGGTGATATTGCCTTGATCCCAAACTGTTTTAAAACTCTGACCCATGGTGAGAACTCTCAGTGTGATTTTGTCACTCTTTTGTTCTTTAGTTCTTGGTAGCTTACTGTTGCCTTCAGAATAAAGATCATATTTCTTAGGATGGCATTGAAGACCAATTATATGACTACTTTTCGAGTTGCATGTCCATATATGTTCCAACCACGAAAGTCTGCCTAATTTCTCAGAATCTGACCTTCAGTTAAGAGCCCTGTTCTAGGGGTGTCTGGGTGACTCCATCAATTAAGTGTCTGACTCTTGATTTCAGCTCAGATCATGATCTCAGGGTTGTGAGATCGAGCCCCATGTTGGGCTCTGTGCTGAGTGTGGAACCTGTTTAAGATTCTCTCTTTCCCTGTTCTCTCTCTACAAACAAACAAACAAACAAACAAACAAACAAACAAACTCATGTGTCTTTGGAGATGCTGTTTCCCCTTCTTAAAATTCCTTCCTCACCAAACTTTTATTCATCTACATTCTACTCAACATTAAACTAAGTTATAAGACAGGATGGGGAGAATGTATTTGTTTATCTCTTATAGGATTAATATGCAAACATGCAAATACTTCCATAAATCAGTAATAAAAAGAAAGTACAAGAAATATAGGCAAAAGATAATAAATTCAAGAATAAGAAAAGATGCTCCATTAGTAAGAGCCTTTTACTTAAATTTTGATGTTCTAGATACCATTTAAAATCTTTTGTGGGGCGCCTGGGTGGCGCAGTCGGTTAAGCGTCCGACTTCAGCCAGGTCACGATCTCGCGGTCCGTGAGTTCGAGCCCCGCATCAGGCTCTGGGCTGATGGCTCAGAGCCTGGAGCCTGTTTCCGATTCTGTGTCTCCCTCTCTCTCTGCTCCTCCCCCGTTCATGCTCTGTCTCTCTCTGTCCCAAAAATAAATAAACGTTAAAATCTTTTGTGTAGTTAATCATTTCATGTCAATATTCATTACTACTAATACTTCGATAAAGGCAAGTACAAACAATAGCAGATGCCACGGTTGGTGACGGCAGGAGAAATGAGCACTGGCATAAAGAATCACTGGGCCTGTAAATTTTTTTGAAAGCTGGTTTGGTAACTAATCAAAATTCAAATGCACATACCCTGTGACCGAAAATCATGTTTCTAGGAATCTGCCCTGTACAAATACTAGGAGGAATGCATAAAAGTGTAGGTACAAGGTTTCTTCATGATAATCTGGATTGGGTAAATCAATTCTGGAATGAGACTAGAATACAGTCATTGAAAAAGAATCAAATTGACCAACATAGACTAATTTGGGAAGAGATGAATAAGTTTAATTAATTCAAAAATATTAACAGTATACTATAGCTAGTTTGATTTTACTTTTTAAAACAAAGTATGCATGTGTGTATGTGGTAGTACCACTGTGTTTATTGAGAATTTCTAAGTACCAGGTACTGTTTATATTCATTTTCTTTGTTTAAATTTCAAAACAGACCTAGAATATGTACTTTTACTAACTGTATTTTACATTCTAGAAAAATACTGCAGAGAGAAGCTAAGTGAATAGCCTAAGGTCACACAGCCAGTTGGTGGTTGAGCTGAGACTTGAAACCAGCCAGTTAGATTCCAGAACTGGTTGTCTTGGCCTCTGTGCATGTGTTCGGAGAGGGGGTAGAATGACATATTTACCTAAGAGCGAATTACAAGTCTCAAAGCATATGCCCTGCACTGCTAATGCTTTGGAAACTGAGATTGGAAAGTGGGAGGGAGGGACTTAAATTGTTTGTTTTAGAGACTTCAGTAGAAGAAGGAATTAAGGTCAAATTGAGGGTAATTTTTTTATTTTATTATTTTTAAAATTATATTTTTAATTTACATCCAAGATAGTTAACATATAGTGTAATAATGATTTCAATGATTTCAAGAATAGAATTTAGTGATTTCATCACTTCTGTGTAACACCCAGTGCTCATCCCAACAAGCGTCCTCCTTAATGCCCCTTGCCCATTTAGCCCTTCCTCCCCCGCAAAACCCCTCCAGCAACTCTCAGTTGGTTCTCTGTATTTAAGAGTCTCTTATGGTTTATCTCCCTCTCTGTTTTTTGTATGATTTTTGCTTCCCTCACCTTATGTTCATCTGTTTTGTATCTTAAATTCCACAGATGAGTGAAGTCATATGATATTTGTCTTTCTCTGACTGACTTATTTTGCTTAGCATAATACACTTTAGTTCCATCCACATTGTTGCAAATGGCAAGATTTCATTCTTTTTGATTGTCAAGTAGTATTACATTATATATATATATACACACACACACACACACACACACACACACACACACATACATACACACACACACCACATCTTCTTTATCCATTCATCAGTCCATGGACATTTCAGCTCTTTCCATACTTTGGCTGTTGTCCTTAGTGCTGCTATAAACATTGGGGTGCATGTGCCCAGTTAAGGGTAATTTCACATTTTGTGCTTTTCTGTGTTTTCACATATTGTTCACTTTCTATATATTCAAACATAACCTATTGAATATTAGACATATTATGCCTTTGTAATTGGGAACATATCTATAAATGCTGTTTTGAACTTAGGAGACTCTGCTCAGTCTTTGTGAAGCCTTTTCCAGTCTTCTCACTTAGAATCAACACTGCTCTGGTCTGTACTCCCTTCGAGATCATCATGCCTTATACAGTGTTAGTTCGATGACACCTTTCTTCTGCCCTAGATGGGAAGCTCAGTGAAGGCAGAGATGGCACATAATAGCATTCAGCTGGTGTTCTGGATGGATAGATGCATGGGTATGCAGATGGATGGAAAGAGTAAAACAGGCATGAATGTCACTGAGGGATTGTCACTGATGTCACCTCAAGCTTCAGCCTCACTGCTGTGTTGTGATCATAATAGTTTAACAGGTAGGGCTGCTGGGACCTCTCTGAATCACTGTGTGCTGTGTCTAGCTTGATGCCAGGATGAAGTAGGGCCACAATGACAAGTGCTGTTTAGCGTGATTTCCTTGGCACCATGTTGGGCTTAATAATAGGGAGAAATGTGGCAAATAAATTCTCTAAAAATTTACCAGCCTTGGGTGGAGATAATGAGAAATAGTCTAATCACAGAAGAAAAAATAAAACTTAGGAGGGGCCTTAAAATGTCAACTCTTTTACTTGGGCCTCCTATGTAGATGAAAGAGCCCTCAATGGAATGAGAGCATGTGTTTAAAAGCTCTCAGTTCTGTACCTGGCACTTAGTAGGTATTCAGAAAAGGTGTGTGCACACATTAATGGAATACACCTCCCATCAATTTTTCCAGTAATCCTGGATAGGAAAAAAAAAACCCATAGGAATCATTTATTATATTCTATGATTTAAAAATTTACTCAAGAAAATAACTATAATCTATAAAAACAAATGAAAGAAAGGGAACTCACTTGATTATTGATCTGCTCCTATATGCTTTCTCTGTCTCTACCCTTAAAAGATAGGGGATTGATTAGTTAACTGGGGAAGCAATCACACTTCCAGATTATCAGTTTGATTCCACTATAAACTTGGAGTGATTATTTCCTTAAAAATGACTGTGCTGAGTCAAAAGTACAAGCTGTGTCTATAGCCCTCAGCAACAGACTTGACTGGTGGGAGCCACAGGCAGAATTGGCCTCCTTGGTCTGCTGATCCTGGCTTAACCCCTTGAATGCCCAGCTGATTTTTAGGTGATACTTGTAGAGCTTTTCACTGCATGCATGCTTTCTGTGGGATCACTCAATTAACTCTAATTGTCCTGCCCTGGAGAGCATGGCCCCTGGCAGACTAGGGAGTGTGGCCCTTCAGGGGTTTTATTTCAAACCTAATTTTACAGAGGGTGAATCAATCCATGGACTCTTTTCCTCAATATTTAATCAGACAGCAGGAGCTTCAGTGTCACAGGATCCCATTCTTCACTAGAGAGTTAACTGACTCCTTGTGGACTTCAAAAACCGGAAAGTAGGCTGTGCTTGCTGGTCAAGAATAAGCAGGGTGCTGCTGTACCTGGTCCAACAGGGGCTAAGATATTTTGAATGGGCTAACTGCTCAAACCCAGGAGTGGGAAACCTGTTTGTAGCATGTATTTTGATAGAAGTCATTTGTATAGAGGGATCACCAATGGATGAGATAAGGAAGGAAAGGGAGGAGGAAGAGCCAGAGGAAAGGAAGAGGAAGGAAAAGAGGAGGAGGGGTAGGGGAGAAGGAGACAACTATGATGATGCTTACTTTAATAAGAGCCATTCCTAGAGGCTTTCAACTATCTCTTGAGCGGGCACAGGGTTCAAGGCAAAAAGTGCCTTGCCATCCTCCTCCCCATGTGCCCTGACCCCAAATCTCTACTATTTTATACAAAGAAAAAATGCTGAGTGTCAGGAAAGTCCTTGAAGAAGGCAGGTCCTCCAAAGTTGGAATATGTGTGTGTGTTAAGGATGGAGGAGACATTTTTGGTGGCGGCGAGGAAAGATATTTCTGGACCACTTGTTTATATGCATATGGACCTTAGGACATTTTTACAACCTTTTGGAGAGCTGCTTTGTTTCTTTACATAGTAGCTCCAAGAACCATTCAAACTAATGGCCCTTGTCGTGTCAGCCTTAGGAACAGTTCTAGTTCTGGGCTTTTGTTGAAGACCATTCCTCAGTACTTTCAGAAGAGTTTCATCATAAAAATAGAGATAATGTCTGTAGTATAAAGGCCATCATGTGTTTTTGAGTACCTACTACATTTTGTACACAGTGCTAGATGCTGCATAGGATACAAAAAAGTTCAAAATCCTTGGCCTCAATGGATTTACTACCCAGTCACTAGCCAAGATTTTCCTACAAGATAATTATCTTAGTCACTTAATCATGCAAGTTTTCAGGAGCCATTTATGAAGCATTTATAAGTTGTTAGGTACTGTACATAAAACAGTTTTTTATTTTGCCTTCAAGAAGCTGGTAGAGACTAAATATTACATTGTTTTGTGTGTATTCAGAGACTATCAAAAATCAGGATAGACTCTATGATGTAATGAGGACCAGAGCAGACTCCCAGTAAATCCTGTTTGAGTGGTCCTATCTCAGTGTGCATTTGTGCATACATTTGGTAAACGTGGGAAGTAGTAGAAGGCATTGAGCTAGAATTTGATGCCTGGGTAGAGTTTTGATGGCTGGAGAGAAAGGCGACTTGCAGAAGGCGGGGGCTGCATGAGAAGACAGGTTAGGTCTCAACTAGAAGCCTTAGTCTGTGGACCTATGGGAGACCCTGATTTATCCTCTCACTTTATAGGTGAAGAAACTGGGCCCAGCAAGAGGGAAAGGATTTGAATTCAGCACCAAGGACCTGGCAAGCAGCAACACCTAGCCAGATCCTAAGAGTTCCTTGTGCCATTACTTCTTTATCCCAAGAATGGAGCACTGCACTCTTGAGTACAGAGGAAAGCTTGGGGGTCTCCAGGGGCAGAAGCCCCGGTATAGTCCATTCTGGATACTGAAAATAATAGCAGCTTGGAATATGGCAAAGAGTGGATGACAGCAAAGAGGGAAAGAAAGAGGAAAGGGGGAATGGAAGGAAGAAAGGAAGGTGGAAAAGATGTATTTATCATGGGTCAGGCAGTCCCCTTTAATCATCATATCAATCCTATGAACAAGGTAGATATTGTCCCCTTTTACACCTGAAGGCACCGAGGTTCAGAATAGTTACATATCTTGCTCAAACTCATACCTAACAAGTGGTAGGAATGAGAACCAAACCCACATGTATCAGACTTTGGAGTTTGGGCTCTAACAACTGCATTGACTGCAACCAGACTAGTATCCAGATGACCTTGTGTTTTGATCCCTAACTTCCTCTGCATCAGTGCTTGGCACAGTGCTCTCTTCCCTGATATTTTGAGGGAAGACAAAAGTGTCAGGTGTCGTGACTTTTTACTTGAAGTTTCACTTAATCTTCATCTCTCTTTAAAGTTGTTAGTATTAGCCCAGTCCTGCAGGACAGGAGACAGGCTGGGGAGTTCAAGCCCCAACTTCTAAAGGAGAGAGCTGGAATTTAAACCAGGTCCCTCTGACTCCTAGTTCCACTTTGCTTCCTGTAAAGGAAGCATGAGTTTTCAGAGCCACAGAAGGGGAGGATCCCTTGCAGGTAGCTGAGGAGCGACTGTTGCATGTCTACCATTCCCAGCTTGGGAGGGAGCCCAGAACTGGAGAATCTTATCAGCTTTATTTCTCTGCCTGCCCTGAAACTCTCCCCTTGCATTTTATCTTAGAGGCAGTTTTTAGGAGCTATATTGTCCAGTAATTCAAGAACAAGATTCCCAGGCTCCAATGTCCTGCTAAAAACTGAACTTCATAGAGTTATCTAGTCCATGCAGTCTGTCTGTATAATATTCTTCCTTTGTAGAGAAAGACATTAGGAAAAAGATGACTTTCTAATGGCAAAGGACAGGACAGGCACCTCCGATATCATATGATAACCATCTGCTTAAGGAGTTAGAGCTACTAATTGGTCTCTCACCTTCAGTTTAAAAAATACACCTCCAACTTGGGGTTATTGTACAGTTCACTCATCAAAATCTACATTAAATGAACCTTCAAGTTGTGGCACAGACCACGACGTTTTTTTTTTCTCCCTTGTCATGGAAATTGAAATGACTGCCAGGAAGGCATGGAGAAAGGTTGTGCGACAGATGGTGGGATTTCTGAGGCCAGGGAAGTCTGTAATTTATATTTCTCAGGGCTGGTTTAAAGCACTATCCAAATAGCCCAAGCTGGAGCACCTAGGGAGGCTGGTCAGTGAGTTGCTAAATGTAGACTGTCTGATAGCTTTAGGATTTCAGGAAGTAATGATCAAATAAAGTCCTTGTCCACATGGAACTTAGACTTTTCTAGGTCTTTATCTCTCTGGGTAAAGACTGATGCTGAGGTAGACAGTGAACATAAAATTAGGCAGAGTAAGATGACTCACGTAGGATGATTTAGGGGCAAGTCAAAGTCTTCCCCACCGACCTTCCCAGCAAGCAAGAGACAACTATTTTGTCAACTTGTTATAGTGTCTGAAATACCGCCATTAAAGATGCATTGCTATTCTGAATTGCGAATTTAGAAATAATCCCCTGGTAAAACATACATACTCTTTCAACATATATTTGTTTCTTTGTCTTCCTGGCACAAACATCTTAGACCAAAGCTCTGGGTGGTGGAGATGGTGCAGTGGGTGGGACAACTTAGGGAGGTAGCAGTTGTAAAAATGAAATAGTTCACAATTTTGTTGATATTGGACATTCACGCAGGAATTTCCAGCATCTACTCTAAGCCTTGCTATGACAACGTTGTAGGGGCATGGCTTCACTTAGAAAACCCATAGATCAGAAAGAGAGTGGCTGGCATATATGAAGAAGACACCATGTTGTTTCTGCTATCAGGAGAGTCCAAGAGTGCTCGCCTTCATCCTTCATTGCTCTCTGACAATTTGTAGAATTAACTACAGAGTCATGATTACTCTGGCCAGCTGATTACCCTGGTGAAAGTGTGTTCTTGTTTCCCCAGAGCCACCAGCCCAGTGGAAATCCATGTGCTGCTTGTTTCTTCAATTTCTTGTGGCTGAACCAATGACCATGACGGTTTCAGGAAAAGAAGAAGATAGAAAGTCCTTCCAAGCCATGACTGAGGTAACGAGCTACAAAGCTTGATTAAGCCAGGGTTAATCTCTTCTGTTTCTTCACATGACTTAAAGGCAGTGACCTCATTCGTGGGCTCTCATCCTACTGTCACTCCCAGTTGAAAGGTCCTCCATCACCCTGTCTAATCATTCGGATCGTCCAGTTCCTTCCAGTTCAGAACACGACTCATGTTCTCCACAAAGTGCTTCCTTTTCATTCTTGTCTGCATAGTCCAGTCTTCTGACCTTTTATTGTTCTTATCGTTTTGTTAGACTGTTATGGTTTTATTGCCCTGCAGTATTATATATCAAGTTCACAGGCATCCTTTGTATCTCTCCAACTAAACTATAAGCCCCTTAAGGAGAGGAACGATGTCTTATATATCTCTAGTGCTTAATGAATTACATGGCACTGTAGCACTTTTTGAATTGAATTGAATTGACCCATTCATCTCTAATCCAGCGGCAGTGCTAAGTTTCCAGCCTTGACTTGGAATGAACAGTGCCAAAGGATATAAGAAAAATATTAAAGTTGATCAAGTCTTCAGTAGAACAGCTCCACTAGAAACCATAAATTCCCTGTGAGGATCGGACGGAGAACATGCTCTGAATACATAACCTTGGATCACTGTGAGCAAGTGGGTGAAACAAGGTGAAAGGTGATTTAGAGGAAAGGAAGAGAAAATTAAAGAAGATTAGGGAACTCAGAGACTATATTTTGAGACTATAACCAGCAGGACAGTTAATCATCGTGCGTTTCCAGGGCACGTATTTTGTAGTAAAGGGTGGTTTTAGAGAAAAAACACTGGGGCAGAGAAGAGGTTGTTCAGCCAAAGATGTGTGAGCTCCTGGAAACAACTGGGAGAGAAGAGGAAGAAAGTTCTGGAACTGGAGAAACAGCGTTGTGGAAATGAGAAAAAAAATAGATTGGAGACCCCTGGCCTAGAGCCTAGAAAATGTAGGGCACACTTTGTGTAAAGATTTTACACTTTGTGTAAAAGATTGTAGAAAGCGAGTCAAGGTATGTCTTAAAGAATATTCAGTGGAAGTCCTTAGCCACAGGGCTTGTCTGGGCCTTTGAAGGTCTTGACTACTTTCCCCATCCAGGAACGAGTGGAAAACCTCAAGGGGTGGATGGCAGGGAAATTGTTAAAAGTTTATTCGGCCAAGGGCTGGTCATTAGTGCCACAAGCTGTCCCAGTCCATCCACCTAGCCCTGGGGGCAGGTTTTACCTCTGATAAAGACAGGATTGGGTTCTGGAGAAGAAAGGGCAGTAGAGAACAAATCTTTACCCCTTCATTTTCCCATGTCTCATTTGGTGACCTTACAGGGTGTGTCAAATCGATGATTTCTTTCCGGCTGCATTTACCTGCCCCGAGGTTTGCTGTCTCTGAGGATGAGGTTTGTTGTTGCTGCTGCAGGAAAAATGGTCTGAACTGGGGCAAGATTCAGAAGCCTGTGGCGATGCTTTTCATGCTCTTTCTAGAACTGATTCCTATCCGTGTCCTTAGGCAAGACACTCTGTTTTCCCATCGCTAAAATGGGATAATAACTGCTCTGACAAAAATAGCATGGGAATAAATCCATTTGCCAGGCTTCTCCCTTTGAAGTCAACAAGGATGCCTTATCATTACTATAACCACTTTAACGCTCTCTCTTTGAAGACACCAGAACAAACCTAGAGGCATCTCAGATACATTTAATTGCGTCCATTTTTCTCCCCGCAGAAATACAAGAGGGGTGGCCAAAATGTGTGAGTGGGAAGAGGCAGCCGTGTGGGTAGAGGGAGAACAAGAGCAGTGAGGTCAGAGCTTCACAGTCCTGATAGGAATCACAATCTCAATGATAACGATAATCAGGAGCACCATCTGACTGTTTTTTAAAATATAAAGACCCTCCTCGAGCATGCTGTAAACATTGGTGAAAAACCTGGGTGGCCTCTGGGGCTGGAAGCCGATTTCAGACGCGCAGTTTACAGGTGGGGAAAAGGAGACCTGAGGAATCATTGTCGGGCATCAAATGAGGAGCAGAAAGTTGGAGAAATTCACCTCCAAATTCACGGGGGCAGGCTTGTAGCACCCACATCCTACTCTGGTGGCAGAGCAGTGATTCTGAAGAGAATTGCAACTCTCAGATGCATGCCTTTATTATTCAAGGTCCAACCTCAGCACAAAACCTGTGGGTGATTTTTCCCTCTCTCTTTTTTCCTGCTCACTCTTTCTGGGCTGATTCTATTAATTTCCCCCAATGGCACGTGTGCGGTCCTGCACCGACGCTGCCATTGCTGATCTCCTTATTCGTCTCGTAGCAGAGAGGCCATTTGGATGAATATATGTTCCCCATTTTCTTTGCATTATAAATTCAGTGTTGTGGGAAAAGGAGCGAAATGTAATGGCAAGGCCTCCGCAGAGAAATGTCCCTATTTGAGAAGAGGAGTTTTATAGGGGGGAACAATTGACAGGCTCTCAGTACAGTGGGTACGTTTTTCTGTACAACTGCATCACCACTAATGATAAATGAGGAATGTATGATAGCTGGCACCATTGTCTGACAGCTACAGTTTTGGCCAGAGGGCCGTGGCAGCCTTTAGACTTCTGTTCAAAATGAGTTAAACATATTAGGCATTATGAAGGCACAGAAGCCTCGAGAATGAGTGCTGAAATGAGTGATCCGGGTAGGCTCCTGGGTACACAACTTGCAAAGCAGATGTCATTCTAATAATGTGTGATATAGAACATGCCTGGCCTAAACCCTGCCGGATGAAATATGAAGCCCCGTTGGTGATATTTAATACCATTTTATGAGGTGCCATCTTATAAAGACAATGCCCGCCGTATGTGGAATGCTTAAGGTATTTTGCCAAAGGCACAGGGAGGTATCTGGAGTAAGTAGAATTTTTATTATTTTATAAGCCTTTACTTTGTAATATTTCTGTTTCCACATTATTGTGGGGGCTTGCTGCCCTAACCCTCTGTCGAGTGAACCTGACGAGCGGCTTGCTGGTAGATTGACGGATAGCCCTCGCTGTTTCTGGAAGAAAAGGCTAGCTCCCACCTAAATGCGCTCTTCAGAAAGCCCTCAATGCAGAAATACAGCTTTACTACCAGCATTCTTTGAGCGGGGACTTTGAGGGCAGCACACAAAAATATTGCCATTTTGCAAGTGGACCATCTCGAGGGTAATAGAGGATTTGTGTGGACTATAGCTACCAGTTCACATTTTCTCTTTTCACTACAGTTTCTGATGCCGGGTACCCACCGAAGTTTGGGGTCCCTTTTAGGACATCCTAAGGTTGATCAGGCTTGTGAGTCTTAAGCCACAGCGTCGGTGTGGATCTTGCAGCCCCTAAAGTCCTAGGAAATCTAAGCGTGTGAACAGCGATGGTCCAGGGCTGGAAGGGATTCTCGGGAGAGGTGTGCATGGTGCAGAGAGAGGAAGGGCACTGTCGGGAAGGATGAAGTGATGATAAGAGTACCCAATTTAAAGCATGTCACATTTTACATTTGTTTTCTAAATGCATTTACATTTACAACTCCCATATCACATACAGCCTTCCATAAGTTGAGAGCCATAGAACTGACTAGACTCAGAATGCTTAAGAAAGGCATCACATGTTACATTTCTGAATCAGGGTCTGTTCTCCTCATACTCATGGTTTGGGCAGTGACATTTCTTCAAGGATCTGTTCAAGGTGAAGCATCCTGTATTAATTATAGGTGCAATGGATGAAGAAGAATAGACTTTTAAAATTTTTTTCTTTTTTGAGATACCGGCATATCAAAGAAACTTCCCAGCACATCCTTGGAAATAACATAACCAAGGTCATTTACTTCTGAATTTAGGTTAAGCTCTTTGGACAGAGCTCTGCCCAACAGTTTGTGGGCGTGAACACTGCCTTTTCTCAATGATAAACCATCCAGACAGTGCACACGGCCTGCTGGATGTGTGTGGCCAGGAAGGCTACTTTTCACTGAACCGTTGCCTCTCTGCCACCATCAGTGGAGCTATTTGCTAACGCGTAGCCTGGTGTGTTTGTTTTCCAATGGGCTTACACAGATTGTTCTTGTTATTGTGTGATTTAGTTAAATATCTAGTAATTGATGAAATATTACCGCAAAAAGAAGGGAGTTGTTCCTCTGCTATTGAAATGCACACTTTGGGGCTACTCGATGAAAGCAAGACACTAAAAAAAAAAAAATGTGCTGTTGAATTAGGCATGTGTAAGACATCTGCAGAGGATTGGAGGAAGATCATAAAAAATAAGAGCATTTTACATTCAGATGGCTTTACAAGTGTCTAGTTCTCATTCCATTTGAAAGAGACTGAAATCAGAGATTGTAACTGATGGATGCTGGGGGTGTGGTTTTTGTAAGAACGACTAGTTGAACCCCCAACAGCTGATGCAAAGACAAGGTTTAGGTCTACATCAGAAGATTGACCGATAATGTACTTTGAGGAGTTTTCAGCTAAACTAAAATGTTTAAAGTCTACACAGATGACTTTTGCAATTCTGTGCTTTGGCAGACACTTCTCCTCAACCAGCCCACGACGGTCCTCATTGGGGAGGATCTGAATCTGTTCAGGTTCCAACTGCTGGTATGATTCCAAGCAGAACGGCTCCTTTCTTAGATGAGCTGGATTTACACATCAGCTTTTTTTTTTTTTTTTTTTTTTTTTTTTGAAATGAAGGGAGTCGGAAAAGTTTGGTGCTTGAAATAGAAGGACAACATTGTAGGGTCAGGGACAAGAGCACAGGATTTGGAGCTTGATGACCCAGCTCTGCTACTAAGTACGAACAACCTTGAGGAGGTACGTCACTTAACCTTTCTAGACCTGTTTCCTCATCTGTAAAATGAGGATAATGATATTCTTCCCTATCTACCTTGCATCATTGCTCTGACTAGCAAATGATAGAATGTGAAACCTTTCACATCATCTATGAATATGACTTGCCCCTGCTGCTGCTGTTTCTACCTCCATCAGTTCCGCGATGGCTACCACTCATACTGTGCTTCCAGCTACTACTACTTGGGTACTGATGTGACTAGGGAGAGTAGGCACTGGTTTCCCTCAATTCCATGGGGTCTCTTTTGGAAGGACAGCTTTGCTTCAAAAGGGCAAGTGCTAGACTAGGGGTTAGAAGACCAGTTTCTTGCCACTCAAGAAATGTGTGACTCTGGAGAAGGCATCTCAGTCCCTCCATGTGTGAAATGAGGGGATGTCACTCACCAGTGGTTTTCAAGCTGCTTTTCTTCAGAGCCCTAGGTATCTGCTTCCTTCTGATCTGTTTCATTATTATATGATTTTATGTGTAGCGTTTCTGTGTAAAATTTTGTTTAGAAAATGAAAATAAAGTTCCAGTTTTAAAAAGGGCTTACAAATCACTGGATTAGAGGTTCCCTAATGTTCCTTTTAACTACAAAAGCCTGCAATTTTGTCATTCTGGGAATTATTATGTCCCCCATTCCCTGATTCTCAGACCACTGTGGTCACTTAATTCCCAACTTGATCGTCAGAGCCAAAGAGAACAAATTGTCCAACTAATTAATTGCCTCCCATATGTGTAAGTGCCAGCTTTCAGCGTGTGGCCTGGCCCTTCCCTTTATGGACAACGGCAGCCTCAAGGTCCATATGACAATATTTTCTGTGGCAGTCCTCAGGTCTAATCTTTAAACAGGACCTGAGACACCGCACACTTGTCAGGAGAAGTAAAGGAGATTGGCAGATTGGTGACTGTCTATCATTTTCAGCTAAGGTGTTTTAGAGACACATGTGCCCCTCACCCTCCAAATACAGGCAGATGAATGTGTGACGGCTACAAATCCTCTCCATCTCTTTGTATAAAAGTCTGACTGATTGCTCTTTTGCTGTAAATACCTTGATAGATGAACTAGGGAGAAATGCATGTTTCCAATGAAGAGCACAGAAGTTGTGACTGGATGTTACCACAAGGCCCAGTCCCTGCCCCAGGGAAGGTATTAGAATGAATCAGATTATTTCCTTCCCTCTTCACCTCCCTTGGCTGGAAAGTCCTGAGATTGTTCTTCTAAGGGATTCACTACAGGTTGTGGTCAGAGCCGTTCTGTTGCTACCCCATTTCCAGGTGAGCCACCCCCCTGCGGCTTGGGGTTCAAGGTTGCTCTGACTGAAGACTCCTCACCTGGAGTGGGTAATAACTTGATATTGCTTAGCACAGAGATTTGGGGGAGACAGATATCCCTTGACTGACTGGACACTGTCTCATGTCCTATAATTTCTAACCCATTGTGATCAAAATAATCAAAGAGGCCAGAGAGGACACATATCCCTAATTTTCACAGGCTCCTGAAACCCTGTTTCTGAGTACTGATGTCACCGAGCCCAGGCACCTTTTTTGTGTCCTGTGAATTTTCACCAAGGAGATGGGAGTATCTCCGTTCTGATTTGCATCTGTAGTGAAGAGGAAGATCTGCTATGCTTGCTGGCCAGGCAGATTGATCTGCACCCATTAGAAAGGTCTCATTTTCCAACAGTAGGGTAAAAACTTTTGCCAGCAGGATCGGATAACTGAATGATTCAGGTAAACAGTGTTTTGGTTGTTGGAGAGTTTTGACAGGTACTATATGTGGTTATGTGTTTCTAATGCTTTACAATACTTAATTTTTGAACGAACTAATTTGTGAAACATACTTTTATTAGATGTATACTATTGTCACTCCTTGGGAGTTACAGATGTCTATCCAAGGACATACAAATAGACAAAAAGAATTCCTCCTGAGGATCAGGCTGTAAAGTCAACATATATCGTGCCAGAGCACAGATAAGTGAAATCTCTTTACAGTGATGGGATGACTTTCATGTTCAGAAATATTTGGCTGCAAGCTGAGGCACTATTGTGGCAAATCTACACAAATAATATAATTACCAGAGAAGGGGCTGATCAGATATAAAAGTAGAAAAAGGGGAGGATTCCAGTAGCAAATGCTGGCTCCCGTAGGGGAGAGAGAACCTCAGCCTGGTAATGCTGTGCTGTGGTCAAGACGGCTATGTCAGGTGATGCCATCTAAGACACCAGCCATACAACAGATCCCCCTTGTTCTGATTCACTTAAACTTCTGATGAGAGTTCATTTTATCATGAGGCTCTGGCCTTGCACAGAAAACTCCCGGGCAGCCAGACCCAAGGATTTAGGTCTGAAGGAGAGTAACACTTGTCTTATAAGTAATTAAATGAGCACTTAGGTTTTACACCACAGGTCTCTTGAGCTTGACTTGCACGAGTCCACTGGTGAGAGATAGGCTGTTCTCGGTGTGCCAACAAATCAGTTTCCAAGGACCATCAGAAATGCAGACCAGGCCCTAATTAACAATGGACACAGTTGCCTGTGTCCACCAGGGTAAGTGCACCAACCGAATAAATGTTGCCTTGTAAGCCGCCTGAAAACAGCTCACTGGACCCTCCCTGGTCAGCAGACCTTTTGTACATCTGCACTGTGGGACCCTTTCGTCTAATCAGAATTGTGTACGAGTGCCAGGCAAAATAAGTGCACACATTGGCAGATAAGTCACATCTCTGTGACTCACCTTTCCTCCATTTTGCCACAGCAGACAAAGGAACTGCTACATCCTCATGTCAGTAGTTTAGCATCTTCAGCTTTGCTGTTCCTCATGCTTTGGCCTTGAACATTGACTCTAGACTTGGGTTTAGTCTTGCTTTTGTTTTTTCCCATTTTTCCCTTTTTTGTTTTTCATTAAGAGTGTTGTTGAGGCTTGGGTGCCTGGACGGCTTAGTCAGTTAAGCGTCTGACTCTTGATTTCAGCTCAGGCCATGATCCCAGGGTTGTGAGATTGAACCCCACATTGGGCTCTGCACTGGGCATGGAGCCTGCTTAAGATTCTCTGTCCCTCTCCCTCCCTCCCTCCCTCCCCTCCCCTGCTCTCGCACACACACTCTCTATAAAATAAAAATAAATAAAGAGTTTCATTGACGTTTAACTGGCAAACCATAACAGCACATTTAAAAGCATGTGATTTAATAGGTTTTGATAATATTTATATACCCATGAAACCATCACCACAACCAAAATAACGAACACATCTCTCGCCCTCAAAAGTTCCTTTGTGCCCCTTGTTAATCCCCATTTACCCTGCTCCTGGGCAACCGCTGATGAGCTTTTGTCCTTAGATTTTAAATCAAGCTCTTGCGGTATATTTTTGTACTGGTAACTAAGGACCGTTTATTACTACCTCAGTTGCCTCAATGGACTTTTCTAGCTCTGTTGGAAACCTGGGTGTCTGCATTTCACTTCTTGTTGCAAGAATTCCCTATTAATGAAGACTTTCTTGTCCAGACTGTGTTCTATACTTTGCTGCTAGAATAATTGTATTTCACCTACCTTCTGGGCTCTCCACCTGTTCTCTCTGCTGCATTCCTGACATCAACCTGCTACCAGTTCATTTCCCAGCTTTGTTGGCCACCAAGCTGTGCATGGCAAATAACTTTGCTCTGCCACTGCTCCACTGTAGGTCCTTGATAATGTCTGGTGTCTTCTGGCTACGTTTTCCCCCTTACCTGCTCCTAGAAATGTCCCTAAAAGTTGCTTGAAGCCACTGGTCTAACCAGTTGTTACCTTTCAGTCATTCTAGGATGAATCTATCCCGTCATCAGGTGATCCTATTATTGCCAAGAAAACATTTATCCCTACAACTAAAGCACAGTTATTTTGATTATTTCTTTATTCAGAGAGTTCCTTGGAATCACAGGGTATCTCAGTAGCACCATTGTGAATGTCACTGGCCTGCGGGTAGGTTACATTGATTTACTGTATCAACCCAGAATTAGTAGAAAATTCTGGGTTATAGAAAAAAGGATGAATTGTGATAGTGACTAGACCCCAGCTGATGAGGAGAGTCAAGGGAAGAAGGTCACTGCAGGAACTATGGGGCTGTTTTCAGGAGTATCACCAGGACTGTCTATTTAGTCTTTGAATTCTGAACATTTTCTGTAGCTAGAGAAACCCAACGGGCGGAGGTAGTTATAGCCCCTCTACCTCTGCCTTAACCAGAATCAGAGTGAGAAATTAAATAACAAGAGGTTTAATCCAGTTCTCTAACATTTATTGAGTTACCACCATGGCTAGACACAGAGTTACTTGGTGGTGAGATTTAACAGACCTCGACCGTTTCTGCTGTTGGGTTGCTTACAGCTCAGTGAATGGGAAGGAAAAGTTCCTGTTCTAGTATCAGAACTCCTTTGGCAACTCTTCCTTGTTATAACAGTTGTTTATAGACCTGCGTGCTTAGGGGACCTTTCATGCGTTAGCTAATCCCCCAGACTCAACCTTATGGCCGACTCTAGAAAAATACCTGCTTGATCATTCTGGCTGTGGCATCACTTCTGGAACTTTGATGTGTGCCTCAGAGGTGACTTAGTGGCATATGTCTGTTCTAGGTGAACTGCTTAGTTCATTAGGTCCTGGGATGATGGTGGGAAGTGCTCTGCCGTGGAGGGCTAGAAATAGCATGACCCATCTGTATGTACCCACTGAATTTTGGATTTGTATGCCCAGTTGCTGTTTGTACTCACATGAAGTCAGAGTGCTATTTTCTCCTGAACACTTCTATAGGAGCCAATGGATTTTTGATCCTGGTTTCTTTTTGTTTTTTAAGATATGACATTTTGGATATAGGGTCAAGTTAATAAGGCAACTCAGGTACCTCTATCTAGAGGGTCTCCTTCCTTTGAGGGAAAAGTGCAGTATACAGAAAGAAATGTCCTTATTCACATAAATATCTTCATGGCCATGGTGTGTAGTTCGTTAGGGACTGTAGTCACTATTTATTAGTATACTCATTGATAATTCTGGTCAGTAGCATATCTGGATACTTGAGCTGTCTCAGATTTTTTTGAATGTTTATTTATTTTTGAGACAGAGAGAGAGCACAAGCAGGAAAGGGGCAGAGAGAGAGGGAGACACAGAATCTGAAACAGGCTCCAGGCTCTGAGCTATCAGCACAGAGCCAAACACGGGGCTCGAACACACAAACCGTGAGATTTTGACCTGAGCCAAAGTCAGAAGCTTAAACAACTGAGCCACCCAGGCACCCCTCAGAATTCTTTTTTTTTTCTTTCTGGAATTCTTAATACAGTCCTCAAACACAATTAATTTAAATTAATATCTTTTATAAGCATATGCCATCTAGATACGTAAGAAAAGAAGGTGTAGAGATTTTAAAAATGATTGAGAATGTCAGTTTTGAAGTATGGTGATAATATCTGATACATATCTACCTGAGGCATCCTATGTATGAAGTCCTTATGAGACCAGTTCATTTAAAATAAAGAAGTCATGGGGCGCCTGGGTGGCTCAGTCGGTTAAGCGTCCAACTTCGGCTCAGGTCATGATCTCACAGTCCGTGAGTTCGAGCCCCGCGTCGGGCTCTGTGCTGACAGCTCAGAGCCTGGAGCCTGTTTCAGATTCTGTGTCTCCCTCTCTCTCTGACCCTGCCCCGTTCATGCTCTGTCTCTCTCTGTCTCAAAAATAAATAAACGTTAAAAAAAAATTAAAAAAAAAAAATAAAGAAGTCATGGGAATGTAATGTACAGTATGGCGACTCCAATTAATAATACAATTGAAAAATAGTATAGCATATCTGAAAGCTGCTAAGAGAATAGATCTTAAAAGTTCTCATCACAAGAAAAAAATGCTTATAACTATGTATGTATGTTAACTAGACATATTGTAATGACCATTTTGCATATATACAAGTATTAAATCATTACATTGTATACCTGAAATTAACATAATGTTGTATGTCACTCAATAATAAAAGGTCAGTTAGCCTTGCACAGAGTAAATCTCTGTAATCTAATAAATTATATAACTCTTAGTCTTAGCTAGGCTCTATTTATGCCTTTCTGTGATGGAGTTGATATTGTATGTCTGTGTATGTGTGTGTTATGTGTACGTTTAGGTTTTTTGTTTTGTTTTGCGGAGGTGAGTAGAGACTATAAAACAAAGAAAAACATTATTAATAGTACAAATCCTCCCCACAGCTGTAATGGTGAGTCAGTAGCATGGTCATTATGTATAAGCACATGAATTTTTATCTCTTTAATCTTTCATGAAATTAAATTACTTCTCTTCCTTTAGGTTCTTCCCCTGAGCAGAATTTTAGGGAGGCTGGGTGATAGTGAAACTTAGGAAACATTATATTAGAATCTCCTCCTTAGAATATGAGATAAACCTAAAAAATGATATAATAATCTGTACAAGGGCACTTCGGTATAAATCTTCAGATTGTTTCATTCATTCATTCAACACCTGCTTATTAACCACTAGACACTATTGAGCACCAGACACATGACAATTAGGTCCATAAACATAAATTTGGCACAGTCTCTTCCTACAGTGTGGTTGATAATGAAACGTGTTTCTCGGAAACAGTGAACTCCCAGCCCAGAACTTGTCCTGTAGGTTAGGTTCAGTAAGTGTTTACTGACAATAGTCATGGTTTCCCAAAGTGTACTCTGTGGAACACTCACCTGGAGGTGCTCTGGGAAAACAACAGTGAAAAGGAGATTCCTGGTCAAAATGTTTGGAAAATCGTATAGCTATTACCTTTCTCTCTTGAGGATTCACAAAGCACAGTTATATATTTAAGGCTCTGAGAAATCTTACTGAATTTTGTTTAATCCAGCATCTCCAAAGCTCACTTAATTGGGGTACCCTTCTTTAAAGTAAACTTAATAACCTCTGTGGAACATATGTTAGAGAATACAGGGTAAATGAAAGTGAAAATCAATGTCAGAAAGACCTCTAATGGTTTAAACAAGCCGTGGAAGCCTTCAGTTCTTCCCCCAACTGCATGACTGAGGTCCCATCCCTCAGAGGCCTCATTATTGTATGTTTTTGACTTAGTGCAGAAGAAAAATTTTGGCCCAATAGGATGAGTAATATTGGGATATATATATGTATATATACCATAGTTTATTTTGTATATATAAATTATATGTACACAATATATATATATCATATATATGTTATATATAAATACACACACACACACACATATATATACATATATATATGTATATATATATAATTTATAAAGGAAAACATCACTGGACAAAAATGTACCAGTCTTAAAAATTGCCCACTTGTACCCCCAATTGTAGTTCATATGGAATCACACTTCTAGCAGATTCTAGGTACATTTCCATCCCAAGTCACCTGGACAATTTTTATATTATTAACCACATGAGTAGAATTTAATGGGAATAGCTCAAATAAAACCTGCCCTCACACTACCTTTGATTGTCAGTTTCCATTTTCTGAATGGCATTGATGGGAGTTCGACTCAGAATCCTTCCAAAATGTTTGAGGAATCCTTCACCATTTAAGAAATATAAATCAAGGTTAATTGAAGAAAAACGAGAGAAAGCGTGTCTTTATGTTACTCTGATAAATCTGTGGCCAGGCGATAATTGCAAAACAATACATAGGTGAAAAATAGAAGCTGACAACTCAAAGTAGCAAATTCTGATTGTATGGAATTACATTATTGCACAGGATAACTCAGCTCCCCGTCCCCATTCATATGCTTCCTTGGAAAAAGCTTGGAAACCAGGGGCACTTTTCTATACCCATTATTTTAGTTATACAGGTGGTTCATTGAACAGAACCTTTATTTTTGGATCCCAAAGTTGACTTCATTCCTTTAGCAGTGTGACTTGTGTTTCTCTCATGTACAACCCTTGTTTCAAACTCCATGAGATTTTTCCTTTTTTCTCCCCTTCCAGCCTAGATATTGTTGCCACTGTCAAATGGGAAATACACAGAAATAGGAGATTAAAAATGTAAATTTTATAAACAGAAATCAAAGGTCCTAAATCCTTAGCAAAGAAAAGCCAACATAAGTAAGAACATTAAAAAACATACATAAATAGTGCTTCCAGGCTGAATATGTTAAATAATTCAACAGTTAAGTCATAAGCGTTCTTAAACTTAAGTATAAAAATGCCCTTGACAATATTTCACAGCCGTGCATTTCTTTAAAATATTTAGCATTCTCATTAAAGAGAATGACTTTAGTTTATATATTAGTTACACTCCTGCTTGTTAATATGAAGGAATTTAGGAGCAAAAAGCATTCTTATGTGTATAAGCAAAAGGCAATTTACATACAAAGTTAGACAACAATTCACTTTTTATTTATTTCTGGATCATGAGCATCTACATATAGCTATACAGCATTTAAACAAATTTGTTCCTTAATGTGCAATATTAATATTCTCTGCCCCAAAGTGCCATTTGCTAATGCCATTGTGAAGACAGGTTCCTTCAAAGCTACACGGAAGTCCCTGCTTTAGAAAGACTTAATGAACCTTACATTTTTTGGAATACTGCACAGTGTAATGCCTATTACATATTCATTGCTAAAATGGAAGATTTCCTTTAACTCTGAGCTTCCTGGTCTAGTTCTCTGTAAAACATTGTCAAAAGTCACCAGAGACTCTCGTGGAAGATTGTGACTCTTGATAGCAGGATGTAATGGGGAGGTTTAGAGTGGAGAAGCCAGGAGTCTATCGCCCCACAGGGAGACGTTCTGACAGACAAATGGATGGATAATACAATTTTTGACATAATGGGATGAAAAAGTTTATGCCAGAAAGAACTGAATTAAAGTTATTACTTTAAAAGAAAGTCTGAAGTTTGAAATCATCAGAATTTCCAATGTGTGCTTCATTGTACTGCTGAGATGCAGAAGAGATTTTAAAACAGAGATGCTGTCAGCAGATTTACAGAGTGACTAACAAGGCCACCGTAAAATTTTAGTTACCTCTTTGGAAACATCCACAATAATAACCACAGTGTTTCCTTTTTTCTCTCACATTTTTAATAAAGGAAATGCAACACTGTCCTTTTATGTTCCTACTTTCTCATTACGGAAAGCAGAGCGGTAATTTTCTGAGGTTCAGGATACAGTTCAGGGGGATGGAAGAATGGAAGGTGCCACGTTGCAGACTCTTGCGTTTGTTGAAATGTGGTTCCTAATGTAATGGCAGGCTTGGAAATCAGCAGTAGCAACTGGACAGCAGGCCTCCCTTGATGTGTTGAGGACTGATTTGGAAGGGTTACCAACCCCCTCTCCTTTATATCTACCTTGTGGGTCTCTAAGGTGCCAGCACCAAAACCCAGCATCAGATACAGCCACCCCCTTTATATACTCCACCTCATCGACTCAGTCTGGATGCTTGGAAACATAATGCTATCTTCATTCTCCTGACATTCTCCATTTTATTTCAGACCTTTAAAAAATCACAGAATCTCATAATTGGTTTCCATTACGCTCTATCTTGTTCACGTTTAAATCAGTTCATACTGTCGTTTCACCAAGCACAATACTTTGCACCTGCCCCTATTACTTCTTTTGTTACTTTGTATGGATTTTATTTATTTAGTGTCTGTCCTCCTTTGTGGATGATTCCATGAGGGTCACACTGTGTCTTTTTGTCCTGATGTCTCAGTGCCTATTAGGCTGGGACTAGGAGACATGCACTCTCAGGGTCATGCAAGCGAGCGCCTCTTTTACACCCTGGGTACCTCATTTGCCTTGCCCTACTCTTGGCCCTGGTGCTAGAACAATGCCTCACATGTAACAAGAGCTCAATAAATACCTGGCAAAGGTCAAAATGCCCCACTAGATGAGTAAAATTTAAAATATATTCTCTATTGTTGGAATAGATATCCTAATAAAATTATTTTCTTGCCTTTAACATTTAAAAAAATTTTTTTATTGTCTTAGAGTGAGCGAGCATGTGAATGAGCTGGGGAGAGAGGCAGAGGGAGGGAGAGAATCTTAAGCAGGCTCCATGCTCAGGTGGAGCTGGACGTGGGGCTCAACTCCACAACCCTGGGATCATGACCTGTGCCGAAATCAAGAGTTGAACTCCCAGCCGCCTGAGCCCCCCACGTGCCCCTGCCCTTAACATTTTTGAAGGTAGACCATTATTACTATGTTGTATTTACCAGAGATAGTTTTCACATAGTTACATAGGAAAAGAGAACCTCAAGACTTAGAAGTTATTTCTCAAGCAGTGCATAGCATTGGCTACTCCTGGGAGTAGTTGGTAAGACTCTTATAATACAAAGCCTATTTTTAATTAATGCTAAATAATGGTTTAAAGAATAATATAATTCATGAAAATTAAATATCTGGAATTATGGACATCAAAAGAAAACAGTAAAGGATAAGTAAAGGAGGGAAAAAAGGACATAAAATAAAAACAAAGAATAGAGGGAAGAAAGAAACCTCTGGTGTCTTGCATGAATTCACCACCCGCCTACTGAATTCACGAGTTGGCTTATGTGTATCAAAAGATAATCCAATGGCATATATGTTAGTGAAAGATATTCTGACAGTTCAGTGACTAGAAAGTACTATTGTAGATTCCCAGTGCCTAGCATTAATGAGGAAGGGGAGAAAAATGTAGACCCTGGGAAACTAACACTATTTAAAATAATATGTAACAAAAAATGTTAGTGTGCTGACATTTTTTTCTGACATTACTCTTCCAAGGGAAAAAAAAAAAACACTCAACATGCACTTTGGAGAACTAAACTATAGTTTTTCACCTTTAGATCACCTGTCAACTTTAATTCTTGGGCCTTAGAGGGATATCAGTTTATTTTAAAACAGTGATGTTTCAGAAGAAAAAATTATATTAGAGTGAGAAACACCCTGCTTAGAAATAAGGTGATGATGATGATGGCGATAAGCATCCAAAGCATTCCCGTGGTGTTTTATAAAATGCATTCTCCACTGTTTCCCCATTTGATTCTTTAGGAATCCTGTGGCATGCAGGTATGGGAACATTCAGTATATCAAAAAGGAAACTGAGGTTCACAGAAACCCAGCAACTTAACTGAGGTCATCTGGTGAGTGCATGTGGACAACCACTCAGTTCTCAACCACATGGAAATAACATGTTCTCATTGGATTTTCAAGCTGTCATGTGCTACCAATGAAAAGCATAATAACCCACAAAAGTCAGACCCAGAGTGGCCCCTTAATGTATTTGGATACTAGGTTCAGGATGTAGACATTATGTTGTCAACATACAGAGCCATATAGGAATTGGTTCCTTGGTACCTCTTTACTTTGGTAATCCTGACAAGTTTAAATTTTGTCTGAAAGGGGAATTTGGGATGTCCTGAAAGTGGTAAAGTATCACCTTGTTTAGAAATAGTACTGTTGGGGGGCGCCTGGGTGGCTCAGTTGGTTGAGCGTCTGGCTTCGGCTCAGGTCATGATCTCATGGTTTGTGAGTTCGAGCCCTGCGTCGGGCTCTGTGCTGACAGCTCAGAGCCTGGAGCCTGTTTCAGATTCTGTGTCTCCTTCTGTCTCTGTTCCTCCCCTGCTCGTGCTCTGTCTCTCTCTCAAAAATAAATAAACATTAAAAAAATAATAATAAAAAAAAAGAAATAGTACTGTTGGGGCACCTGGGTGGCTCAGTCAGTTAAGTGTCTGACTTTGGCTCAGCTCACGATCTTGTAGTTTGTGAGTTCAAGCCCCCAATTGGGTTCTGTGCTGACAGCTCAGAACCTGGAGCCTGCTTTGGATTCTGTGTTTCCCTCTCTCTCTGCCCTTCCCCCACTTGCGCGCGCGCGCGCACACACACACACACACACACACACACACTCTCTTTCTCTCAAAAATAAATAAACTTTAAAAAATTTATAGACCAGGGGCGCCTGGGTGGCGCAGTCGGTTAAGCGTCCGACTTCAGCCAGGTCACGATCTCGCGGTCCGTGAGTTCGAGCCCCGCGTCAGGCTCTGGGCTGATGGCTCAGAGCCTGGAGCCTGTTTCTGATTCTGTGTCTCCCTCTCTCTCTGCCCCTCCCCCGTTCATGCTCTTTCTCTCTCTGTCCCAAAAATAAATAAACATTGAAAAAAAATTTATAGACCAAAAAAAAAAAAAAAAAAAAAGAAAAAAGAAATAGTACTGCTTCATATGACAAGCAACACTGAGTGTTTGGTTCCAGGACTCTCACTAAAATGAAGTCTGCTATATTACAGTAGGCTGCTTACAAGAGACACACACCGAGAAACCATGCCAAGAGAGGCACCAGAGTGATCCAGCTCCATAAAAAGAAAGTGAATCCAAGTAAGATTCACTCTGGAGAACCAAATTTGCAAAGTAGCACCAGTGTCAAGGTGGCTGTGCCTTGTAGCAAATTTCATGTAAAACCTCTTCCACCCTTCTAACTATTTGGAAGCATAAGTCTCCTTCCATGGTAACTTCCACATTCACAATTCTTTTTCATTCTTGGTAGGTTTTAATTATTTCATTTATCATATTGGGAATTTTATTCTGATATTACATGATGATGTGTGGTTGAGAAGAGTGCCTGGGGGCACCTGGGTGGCTCCGTTGGTTAAGCATCCAACTTCAGCTTAGGTCATGATCTCACAGTTCGTGAGTTCAAGTCCTGCATCGGGCTCTGCACTGCCAGCTCAGAGCCTGGAGCCTTCTTTGGAATCTGCATCTTTCAGATTCTGCATCTTCCTCTCTCTCTGCCCCCATCCCTCAAAAATAAATAAACATTGAAAAAAAAATAGAACTACCCTACAACCCAACAATTGCACTACTAGGTATTTATACAAAGGGTACAAAAATGCTGATTTGAAGGAGCACATGCACCCCAATGTTTATAGCAGCCCAATAAATAACAGCCAATTATGGAAAGAGCCCAAATGTCCATCAACTGATGAATGATAAAAGATGTGGTATATATACACAAGGGAATATTTACTTTTAAGAATATGAGTATAGAGGTGCCTGGGTGGCTCAGTCAGTTAAGTATCCCACTTCAGCTCAGGTCATGATCTTGCAGTTTGTGAGTTTGAGCCCCATGTCAGACTCTGTACAGACAGCTCAGAGCCTGGAGCCTGCTTTGGATTCTGTGTCTCCCTCTCTCTCTGCCCCTCCCCCATTTGGATTCTGTCTCTCTCTCTCTCTCTCTTTCTCTCTCTCAAAAATAAATAAACATTAAAAAAATTAAAAAAAAAAAAAAAAGAAGAGTGCCTAGGATTAAACTGACTTTGTGAGGACTTTGTGAATACCATAAAAACCTCCCTGAGTAGCCTCAGTGGGGAAACTGAGTCTTCTTCCTCAATCCCTGGAAATGACCGTGGGGCAAGTGCCCATTTTCTCTTTGGGTGCATCAGTCCTGGTCTATAGCATGGGGCAGGGCAGAAATTATTCATAGGAAATAGTGATATCTTGGGGCGCCTGGGTGGCTCAGTCGGTTGAGCGTCCGACTTCAGCTCGGGTCATGATCTCATAGTCTGTGAGTTTGAGCCCTGCGTCGGGCTCTGTGCTGACAGTTCAGAGCCTGGAGCCTGCTTCAGATTCTGTGTCCCCTCTCTCTCTGACCCTCCCCCATTCATTCTCTGTCTCTCTCTGTCTCAAAAATAAATAAATGTTAAAAAAAAAAAAAAAAAGAAATAGTGATATCTAGATGCCAGCTGGGCCTTCCGTGGTATGACTATGAGATGTTCACTCACCTTCACTGTGCCTACCTTTCTGCCCATGAAGTAGAAATATAGGAACTGCTGGCTCTCCAAGATACTGGCCATTCTACAGTTCTGACCCTCCCACCCTCCATACTACCTGAGGTATTTTTATTTGTAGCACTTCTGACGCCAAATGTGTATGTGGGGAGTTCCACATCAATAGCAAATTATCCAAATCTTCTGCACCAGTTGGATGTCCAACAATTCAGTTGAGTTCTCATACAATCTGTGATTAGCACAGACCCCACATGTTGTCCTCACTCCCCACCTTCTGACACCAATCCCAAATCCCATTACTTTTGACCAACTGGCTATAAATTCAGAAATTCCCATGACCCACTTGCCTCTCTCAGGTTCAGGAATTCCCTAGAATGACTCATGGAACTCAGGAAGGTGCTTTGCTTGCTATTCCTGGTTTATTATAAAGATACAGGAATAGCCAGCTGGAAGAGATGCATAGGGCAAAGTATGGGGGGCAAGCTTCGTGGAGCTTCATTCTACAAGTGTGCAGTTCTCCCGGCACCTCAGTGTCTTCAACAACCCATAAGCTCTCCAGATTCTACCATTTAGGGATTTTATGTAGGTTCCGTATCATAGGCATGACTGGTCAAGTCACTGGCCATTCATGATTGACTCAACCTTTAGCTTCTCTCTCATCCCCAGAGGTCAGGGGGTAGGGCTGAAGGATCTGTCTTTCTCATGATCATCCCTCATCCTGAAGCTATCTGGAGGCCTCACCAAGAATCATTTCACTGGCATATAAAAGACACATTGTAATTCCAGAGATCTCAAGGGTTTTAGGAGCTCTGTGCAAGGCACAAGGAACCACCTAAAACAAAAACAAATATTTACTTTTTATTATACCACACAGTCCATTGAAGAAATTTTCTTCCCAGGAGTCTGAGAGTTTTCACCCTCTATTCTATGACATGTATTGTTACTTTTTAAAAGTGTATTTATTTATTGAGAGAGAGAGGGAGACCACACATGTGTGAGTGAGCAGGGGAGGGGCAGAGAGAGAATCCCAAGCAGTCTCCCAGCTCTGTGCTGTCAACCCAGAGTCCAATGCAGGGCTTGATACCACGAACTGTGAGAGTATGACCTGAGCTGAAATCAAGAATTGGACATTTAACCACCTGAGCCACCCAGGAGCTCCTGTGACCTGTATTTTTATAATGCCTTTTCATTCTGCTAAACATCTGATCCCTCTTACTGAGAGTCCTGTGTGGTACAGCACTGCCTGTCTCCTGTCCCCTTTGTTGGAGGGAGGACCACGGGGTGCCCTTCTCTAGTCCATGATTCACGGCCTTCAGTCTTCCCCAGTCTCTTAGAACTGGCTTTCAAAGGGCTAGTGCATCCCAGCTGGAGATGTGAAAGAGAGCATGAATAAAGGGAGTCATCTCTACTGTCATTACCAGAGGCATCGTTATCTTCACACAGTTGATAGCCAGTGACACTCAGCTTGGCACTATCGAAAAAGTTTTTAAAAAGCCACAGCTTCTGCCTTCTAGGGGCACACACCTGGAAATAGCATACCTGACATGCTATTTAGGGGCATGCTATATAGGGGCAATGCAGAGACAACAGTAATTGTATACACATCAGATAATTAACCACACTTACTAAATAGGTAAAAAGAATAGCTCAGCTGATGAGACCTGGGCCAGAACCCTGGATCAGGGGTGGGGTGGGCGGTGGGGACAGCGCTATGTGACTAAAGGAAACAAATTACTGAACCCCTCGGGGATTTTGTGAAATGACAGCAATGATAACCCCATCTCAGATATAGGGAGAGAGCATTAGTAAATGTGGCTGGGAAGTCCCCAATAAAATGGAGGACATTATGGCATGGTGGGCAGAGTACTGAGCATTTGTGCCCAGGCACTGTACTGGGCATGAATATGGCAGGTGAGTTTGGAGAAGGCAGATCCATAGGTGCTACTATGAAACAGACTTGGGGCAGTCTAGGGTAGGGGACACTCAAAGTCCTCTGTGCTCTGATCACCTGTCCCTGTCCTCCTTGTCCTCCCTGGCTTCTAACTACACTCATGCCCCCACTTCCTGGCAGTTTCTCTCCCCTTGATTTCTGTAACAGGGCACTGTCATGATTTTCCTAGGTCTCTTTTGAACATTGATTTTATAAGCAGCTTTTACAAATGTTGACATATATTCTTTGTAATTATAATATGTAAATGGCTGAATAATAGTCTATCATGTGGATACATCGTAAGTTACTGAAGCATTCCTGTATATTTCAATTGATTCTGTTCTCATTCTTATGATTATTCCCTCAACCAGTGAACAGATCAGTGAGTATGCATATTCCTTAAAATGTCCTCTGCTGTGCAGAGGCCTGCACCTGTTTGCCTGGCCGCCAGTCATACGCAAGAACCATTCCAGTACCTCTCCAACTTCTATTTATGTCATTTGTCAGTGATTCTTGCTCCCACTTTTTTATGTCATTCCTCAAAATTTTAACCTCTGTCGTTTTTACTGTAATTCACCTCTAAACAGACTCTCAAGACCTCAAAAACACCTCAGCTGACTGCTCTAGAACAGATACCTTCCTGTCTCTGAACTCTCATTATCCAACCATCCAACCATCAACCATCCACCCACCTACCCACCCATCACTTATGGGGCCCTCTACATATTCCATTTATGCACTTATTTTTTAGAGAAACAATGATGAAGACATGGCTTCTGTCCATAATAAATTGGTTAGTGTAGATGAGGAAGAAGATAGATGAATACCTGATTGAGCACAATGTATACAAAATAGATGGATATTCCTAATTGGGGTACCCATCCTGATATGGGAAAGGGGTGGATGTTAGGGACAGTTTCTCTAGAGTAGGTGGCATCCATGCTGAGTTCTGAAGGATGCCTAAGTGTTAGCCAGGTTAAGAAGGATAAAACAGAGTGTCTTAGAGAAGTAGCAAGACAAAAGGAAAGAAAGAGAAGAAGGCATATTTGGGGAACTGGAAGCAGATCAGTAAGCTATACTGTGGTGTGTGTGTGTATGTGTGTGCGCACCTTACGCACATGTGTGAAAAGCCAGTTTAACTTCGAAAAGGACAAGACCATGGAATTTCTTGCTCATCACACTAAAGTTTAAATTTTCCTCTGAGGATAGTGGAAAGCCATTGAAGGATTTCTGTTTTAATTTTTTTAAACGTTTATTTTTTGAGAGACGGAGACAGAGCATGAGTGGGGGAGGAGCAGAGAGAGAGGGAGACACAGAATCTGAAGCAGGCTCTAGGCTCTGAGCTGTCAGCACAGAGCCCGACGTGGGGCTTGAACCCACAAACCGTGAGATCATGACCCGAGCTGAAGTCAGATGCTTAACCCAACTAAGCCACCCAGGCGGCCCCCATTGAAGGATTTTAAGTGGGAAATTAGTATGGCCAAGTTTGTTTTTGACGAAGACTGCTTTTCCTGCAGCTTGGAGAATGAACTGCAGCTGGGCAGGACAGAGACAGAGAATCTATGTACATGATGGAAGAGGTGATGAAGACTTGAGCTCGGGGACAGTGAGGATGTAGAAAAGGAGGGAAATAGAAAAGCTATTAAGGAGGTAGAATTGACAGAAGAATTCTGTCAGGGAAGGTAGGGAGGGGATTGGTGAAGGATGAACATGAGGCATTGACAACTCCCAGGTGTTTGAGTAACTCACCTTTTGTAGAGCTTCAGTATAGATTGGACCACCTGATAGCACCCAAGGAGAGTTGATCAACCATGAGATGAGAGGAACGTCAAGGACAAAACCCTAAAGATCACTAATATTTACATGGCAGTTCTTCCTCATGAAGGATGCTGGATTCACAGCATCCTTTAGCTGTAAAGGAAGTAAAAGCTTCCATATTTAACTCAAGACTCTTGAACAGTACATACAACTGCAGTGCTCTAGCATTAACTAATACTTGAGCAATTGCTAAAATTCTTGACATTGGTATGTGCCAGTAATGGTGTACACTAGGTTTTATTATTCTTTTGTTAACGTTAATTAGAGAGGCTAAGATACTTTCCCATTCGTGTAGCTAGTAAGTGAAGGAATCATAGTCTCACCCAGGTCTGTCTGATATCAAAGTCTAGCTCCTTCGACTGCACCACTGCCTTTGTCTGGCACCTCAACATTACTGCTCTGATCCATTATGCTGGTCCTATCAGTAATGCTCCTCTGCTTTATTTCCATCAGTTCACACTCCAGACTTCCTCTAGGAAGCTACGTCATTACCCCAAAGCTGTTCTCCTGACTCACTTTATCCTCCATTTTGCATCTCCCCCAGTACTTTTTAAAAATATCATTTGCATTCTGTTCTTTCTGGTTTAGATTTTGGAGCAATTCAGCCAGAATATATTGAATGCCAACTGTGTGCCAGATATGACAATGAGCACTTTCTAATATGTCACACTGTGACCGAGATCTTGTAGATGTATGCTGTTCCTTGATGAGGTAAATCCAATGTTGGGATTGGAACTTGGGTCTACCAGACTCCAAAATCTGTGCTTAGTGGGAGAGGGCGAGAAAGGAAGGAAAGAAAGGAGGAAAAGAGAGAAACAAGAAAACAGGGATAGAAATGTAAAATAAACATTTAATACAGGCAGTCCATTTTGGAGGCAGAGATCTGGACTGGCCATGGTTCTCAAGAAGGCCGTTGGCAAACACAGTCCAGGTGGGTTTGTGGAGGCTCACATTTTCTTTCACTGGCTCGAGACAGAAAATGTGCCTCGTGAATGTGACTTGTTCTAGAGCATAATGCAGACCTTAAAAAAAAATCTTGGGAAGAGAAATATCATGCAAGATAAAATCCATGTAACCGATGGGTAGCCAACCTTTCTCAGAGGTGCTACAATTGAGGCTTCATTGATACGGTACACACAGCGGAACGTCTGACGATAGCAAATGAGCTGGGAAACCTAGCAGGCACTAGGCTCTCCTATACAAATATATAAAGGTATCAAAGTTAACAACTTATATAATAATACAAAATAAGATAATGTCAGATGTGGGGCCTGATTTACTCCAGTGTCCTAGCTTTGGGGGGCTGTTAGGATCTCTGTTGCACTGTTAGATTAACATGATTGTTCCCTTTTACATAACTAACTGTTCTACACTTTCTTTCCCTGACATTCAGTTTCTCAGTGAAACAAGCAGCATCCAGTTTCCCCTTGTCTGTGCATATAGCAAAGCCACTCACGAAGCCATGCTTAGCAACAATCTTTTGCAAAGGGCCAGATGATAAATACTTTAGGCTTTTAAAGACCATGTAGTCTCTGTTGCAACTCCTCAGTCCAACCATCGTAGTGTGAAGACAGCCGCAGATAAAACGTAATGAGTGTGTCTGTGTTCCAATAAAACTTTATTTATGGGAACTGAAATTTGAATGTCATAAAACTTACATGTGTCAATAAATTGAATTCTTTTGATTTTTCAACCCATTTAAAAATATAAAAACTATTCTTAGCTTGTGGCTGTCTGAAGATAGGCAGTGGGCTGGATTTGGCCTGTAGCCCATAGTTTGCTGACCCCTGCACTACAGCATGGAAATCTTAGGGTGGTTAGATTCTCCTGTGTTCATAGGATAGCCTTCCAGAAGGAAGTGGTTAGCTAACTCTATTAGAGCCTCTGAGCTTCAACTATTAATTGATATTATTTCTTAATTCTCAGCTATATTTTAAGGTATGAACCTAAGGAATTTTAAAGTCATTATGTGGGTGAGGGACTGTTAAAAATAAATCCTTCAGGTTTAGAAGTGGTAGAGAGGGAATAGAAGGTGTTAGCAACTCCAGGAGTTTTCAGGCAGATGGTTCAGAGAGCATTGAGGCTGGCCGCAAGTTGCCTCTAAAGGTCATCGGTACAACTTTGTGTCTCTTTTTATGTACTTTATGTCTCTCATAAAATAAAGTGAAAGCAGTTTAATTTAACAGTCTAATTAGCGATGAATTTTTCATTTTATATTTCTGACTATGCAATACCAGGGGTCTGGATTTGACTAGGGCCAGGAAGGGATTGTGTAGATTAAATCGGGCCTTTCCGACAGCAGGCCAAGTCGAAATGGTCTGTGTCTGTTTGGTTGCCAAAGAACTGTTGGGCATGGGGAGATGTCACTGTGCATTTTCTCCAAATAACAGGCCCAGGTATTGGGGTACCCTTTGAGCCTCACTTTCAACTGATATGCACTTCTTTCCTTATATTGTATGTGGTCAAGAGAAGGAATACTGTTTTGTAGGCAGTACCCAGGCATGGAGGGGGCCAAGTTTATGGGTCTCCACAAACATTTGTTCTTCTTTGTAGCAGTGTTCCCAGTGGGCTAAATGTGAGCTCTCTTTCTTCGTTTTCTTTTTTGTTCTCTCACTTTTGAAACTAAAAAAAAACCCACAAAAAAACAAAACACAAAACCCACAAAATACCTTGCCCAACAGATCTTGAAATTCAACACCTTGGGATTAATTTCTTTTTTTAATTGGTTTGACACCTCTAAGCGAAAGCGTGAGGGGCTGGGGCAAAGATGAAGCCTTGAGAAAAGACCTGATCTTGAAACTTGGCCAGGAGTTGAGAGAGCCCTCACTCTCAAGAGATCAGTAAGACTGCATGCGCCCTCATTTGAAAAGGCAAAGGACGGACCAGAGGCTATGGGACTCTGGTTGAGTCATGCTTTTTCCTGTATAAGCCAGAGAAGTGGCTACTTTTAAATTTGACTTTGTGATTTAATCTCTATAAAATCATTTAATCCTCTTCCTCCACTGCAAGTGATCAGCCCCAAAACAGCAACAAATATCCCCACAGACAGAATATTCACTTGAGAACATACAGCTTTTCAAAGCTGAAAATAGGATTTTTTTTTATGAACAATCCCATCAAAACACAGATTAAGTCCCTAACCCATCCAAAAAAAAAAAAAAAAAAAATCCTTAAAATGTCCATAATTCCATTCATGCTGTAACAAATCTGTCCATTTGGGGGGATCTCTAATTTATTTAAAGAATAAGATGCCTGTAATTTCAGGAGCTGTATTTTGTAAGGCAGCTGTAATAGACACATATCTTGCAACATTTTGGGAAAGATAGAAAAACAAAAACACAAACAAAACCGTGTCTTCTTAGGAAAACAATTTGTTTTCCAATGATGTACATTCCACTTTGGTTTTGAGGTACTTCTCACTCCAAAATGCAGTCCTTTCCAGATCCACGGTGCAGGAGGGCATGAGCGGAGTTCTGCCTTCACTGGCCCTGCCTCCAGCATCTGGGTTTGGGAGAAGAGAGCTTTCAGCCTGCAGGTCCGAGGCATCCCAGTTCACGTGTTCTATAAGTGCCCTGAGTTCTGCTGCTGCTCCAGCTTGAAGGTGAGCTTGTTCAGCTCACTAGGGCCAGCTGCACCCCAGGGGCCCAGAGCCAGTCAGAGATGAGCACAGAAGAACCAATTTGGTAACTACTCTGCCTCCTGGTGCCTTCCGGTGCTGGAATCAACTAGGCCAGGGGGGATATTGTCCCAAATGTGGGTGGACAGGTAGGCAGAGATGGGGAAGTGGTCCTGAAGGTGAGGTGAGGCGTGTGGGTGGGGTGCAGTGCAGGGGAAAGACCTTTCCTTCCAGATGAAATCACTTGGATCTGTAAATGGCAGAAAGGAAGTCTTGAGATGGCTTTACCCACTCTGGCTGATTCATTTGATTAAGTATGGGTGAAGCGTTAGCTGTGTTTTTTGGGGGGGCATATGTCCATAGTACCAGGCACCTCCTATAAATAAGCCTAGTTCACCATAGCTTTTCCTTTGTTTCTGGACTCCTGTGGTTCAAAAACTGCAAGACTTAGGCACTAATATCAAGGGGAGGATGTTTTCAGAGAGAGACAGAAGGAGAGGGAGATTGAGACATTGAAGGGGTTGCATCCTTGTGTCTCCTTTGGGTTGGGGTGAATGGGCCGTGTTGCAGCCAAAAGAGAAACAAAGGATGGCACAGAGAAAGTGGGTTCACTGAGAGACTAACCCTTGTTTACTCAGGGAAGGTAAAGAACAAGCACAAAAAGGAGTGTAAGGGACCACTGGCACCTGTTATCGGTCATTAACAAACGACCATGTACTGCTAATCTGTGATCATAAAAAGGCCATCTGCTAATGCTCAAAGGTCATTAAGATGCCAGCCGTGTTTACTGTGTTCTCATTGGTGGGGCCAGTCATTTCTAAGAAAAAAGGAGCTTAAATGGTTATTGTGGTGGTGCCTGCTAATGCCGGTCTAGTTATGGGTCTGTCAGTGTTTCCATTATGAACCCGCACTCTCATCTGATTTAGAATACAACCACAAAAATAACAGGTTAACGGAGTATGCATGTGTGTGTACATGTACGTACTTTTTATTTTCACAGAGGGGGAAGCTTGAAGTGCACCAGCTTGCCTCTATTCACATTCACAGATATTCATTAGAAAAGAAAGGTGATTTCTTCATTTCAGGTCTTCTTTTATTTAACCTCACTGATGGGCCTGTTTCATAGAAGAGCCTTCCCACAGTGCCTAAAAACTCTTTTCCTTGATAAAATAAACATCTTTCCAAAGAAGAATCCCAACTTGACGGGAGACCTTGGCCCTTCCATGCTGCTGAGAGAATTGGATTATGTGTGGATTGACCAAAGATTGGATTACAGTGTTGGGAATGTACCTTAGAAAGGGCATGTACTGAATTAAAGCTTGCCTCCCCTTTTGCCTGCTTCTCTTGCACCCAGAAATTATCAGATAGGTTTCCCAATTGATTTTGTTTCTGTAACCCTTCAAATGGATTTATGCATGTACTTCTCTCTAAAGAGGAGAATCGAAATTATTTTTTCTTTGCTTTTTCAAGATAACAGTGAACTCATAGGAACCTATTAGAGTGATAGATCATGTTAAGTGTTCAAAGATGTTAATAATATAATCGTAGCAATCTAGAGCTAAATAATTTCATTATTATATATGTACACACTTATAAATGTGAGAAATATGTCTAGAGCGCTGAGGAACTGTTCTTTTTCTTCTTATATATTTTCTTGTCTCCTCTTCTAGGATTCTCCTGGAAAGGGAAAGATAGAAATAAAGCTCAGTGTGTAAACTAATTGACCAAAGGACTCACAAACAAGTTACGTAATTTTAAAATTCTATCCCCAATCTGTTCATTGTGGCTGTTAAGGAAGGTGGCTCTTATCAGTGGGTGGCCTGGCAGACCATATGTTCTACTACCTGGCCACAGCAGGTGGGAAAGACAGAACCCACTTCTGAAATACGAATTTTAGCAATACTCTGTGTGCATGCCCGTGTGCATATTTGGGGGTAAAACAAGCACGCATGGTCAGACCTTCAAGGTTATATCAATGTAGACCTGTGTGCATAAGTGTGATTTTCAAAAACGCGGGCAGTTGGGGATTTTGTTTGGTTTTGTTTTCTGTTTGGGGTGGGGGAGGGAGGTTGTCTTCTGAGATTCTTTAGTGATAGAGGCCAAGACTGTTGTTCAGATTTTTTCTCCTTAATTTCTGATAGCACCGTTTCTCATCATATCCTTGCCTTTCATCTCTGCCAATTAACTAAGTAGCCAGAGCCTTGTTTGAAAGTTCTGAGTAGTTAGTAAGCTCTTTTTTTTTTTTTCCCTGAGCCAAGCCAACGTGTCCTCTGGAGGCCTCTGAATGAGGGGTCTGTCCACTGCCCCCACCCCTGTCTGCCTGTTAGTGCAGGCCTGGGCTTAATCTTTTGCTTTCAACGAGTTGCAAGGGGGGTGGGAGTTATAGAGCAGGGGGTGGGGTGGTGACCGCAGGTGGCTGAAGAAAGAGGTCTTGTTCTCATGATGCTAAATGGCTGGTTAGCACTGCTTTTACTGTGAAATTCAGCTTCTGTCACTTCGTGGTTAATTGCTTTATTATTCTCAGATCCAGATTGGACCTGATTTAGTTCTGTCAGGAGCCATGACTCTTCCTGGCATTTGGCCAGGATCCTTTCGATCCTTTGATCTGAGGTTTTATAATCACATTACCGTTCAGATTGCGGCAGGAGGCATGGGGCTTTTGCTGCCTCTTTCTACTCAGAAGTGCACAGGTTTGCTCAGTAGGTGGATGGAGTGTGACTTTGACATGGGCAGGGGATTGATGATCGGGGTCTTATCCCTAACTCAGTTTCTCCTTCGTGGTATTAGGCTTTATGGGTTTAATTTGCTTTCCTCTTTTTGTTCAGCCCAAAACAGCAATGGTAGTAGGCATGGACTTGCCTCTTTGGTGGGTTGATTTTCTGCCATCTCAAAGTTGAACCCTGGGTGAGGTTTTGCCCTCTTCTTTTGCCAAAGCTTTTCTGCATCAGCTGGCTGTCCTTAATGTGAAATAAGTCAACAGGTAGTTCAAATGACCTCCCCCCTAATTGTAAGCAGAGCCTGGCTGGCCCGCATCAATTGTTCTGGGATACAGACGCCAGGCGGAAAACATCGAGTAGCCCACGGGCTGCGTTGTTAGTGTGCCTGGTGCGGGTGAGGAGCAGAAGCAGCTATGGCCTGGGCTTTTTAATAGGCAGGGCTGTAAATGTCGGCCAGGCCTAAGTCACAGATGCACCACAGAGCTCTTTCAAGCCCTTATTCCAATGCTCCACTTGTAACTATTTTTAACCTTATTAAAAAGGAGCGAAATGCTTCAGCTTCACAAGCGCATACTAGAGTCTTGCAGTAAATTTCTTTGGTTTATAACTCCACCTTTGATTCAGAAGGCCAGCGGGCATGAGAACTTGGATAAACATAAATCTCCAGATCTGCTCCAGGGAACCATATGCAGTTAGGGATGTGCTAGAGACCGGCCCTGGGGCTCCAGCTGGAGCAGAGGGGAAGCAGAGGCTCCCCTCTTTGGATTTTCAGGCAGCTCAATCTTCAATTCAATCTTGCAAAGACAGAATTTGTGGCATTTGTGTAATAGAAACACAGACAAAAGTCAGAAGCATGCACCCAGGCAGGTGATGTCTGATAAATTGAGCTGCACGTGACCGGCTTCCCAGCACAAGGTCAACGGGCCCGTGGAAGCCAACTGCTGGTGTAGGAGGCAGAAGTGGGGCTGGCATTACAGGACCAAGGGATTTTTGTCTCTTTTTTTCACTTGTCACATGGCAGCTCCTCTTCTATCAGTGGCAGGAGCTAAAATCTCATTTAGAATTTCTTCTAAGCTTTCTAGTTTGGAAAGTCCTTGCTAACTTTTGAAATAAGGACTTTTGGGGGCTGGGCATAATCTTGGTCCGAGGTTCGTGCAGGGGTCTCTTTGTTGTGGTTCAAAACAGAAAGAGACTCTTGGCTGCTATACTTCTCTGAGTTTGGGTGCCCACTATGTGAAGAAGCCCAAATGGTACTACAGTTTAGAGCGTCAACAGGGAGGCCTGAGAAGAGCTGACATGATAACAGAAGTTTCTGGTTTAAAACTTTAGCAGTCGTTGTGAGGTGTGTGTTATGTGTACTGTGTAAGAATCAAAGGAGCATTGCCTAGGACAAGGAAGACAAGATTTCTGTCCTCCAAGAGCTTGTCATTTTATTAGAGATGCCACATCTAGTTATTGAGCCGTATGGGAAGTACATGACTAGAGACTTAACACCACTGGAGGTCAGAAAAGAAAGTATTTATGGTGCCAAGACAGGTCAAGACAGGCTGATGAGAGCAAGGGCACTAGATTCTCAGATACGGTTAAGTGTCGACTGTAGTGAACATCTAGCATTTTAACTGTTGATGATTACTTCTCTCCATTCGCTTTCTGGCGACAAAATTCTTGTCACTGTGGGAAAAATCCATTCTGCGTGGTTGATTCAGCTGGGCTGCCCCATGATGGTGTCGTGCATGTGACTGAGGCCTGGCTCATCAGAATATCTCACTGCTTTGGCTATGTTGATTGGTTCCAGCATGGACACCTGACTCGATCTGGCCAGTCGTACTCCTGAAACTCTCTTGACAGCTGTAGGGAAGACTCATTCTTTCCATTGGGTTTGCCAGGCTGGAAATGTGTGGGAGAGGGGCTGCTAACAGCTCTTCTTACATGGTGTGGAGAGAGGCAGTTTGAGCTGAACAGAGATAAGCAGAGCTGAGAGATGGCAAGGGAGACAGACATCTTTTGGTGACATCGTTTGAAGTTCTGTAGCTAGCTGTGTCTGAAGCCAGTTATGTGGGCCGATCGTTTCTTTTATCTCTGCTAGTTTGAGGCAGGTCCTATAAAGTATAATTGGGAGAATGTGACTAATATGGTGGGGAGGGGGCTGTGAAGGAAATGCTTCAAGGAGGTAGTATACTTGTTTCTGTGTTAGTGCTGATGGCTCATAGAGAGCGTTAAGTAACTTTACCCAAAACAGAGCAACAACAACAGAATATGTCACCCTGGCCGACTCCTTTCTCTTCAAGACAGGCTACATGGCAGTGTATAGGATCAAGGCAAGATGAAATGTTTATTGGTAACGGGCCCGAAAAATCCATTTTTAGAAATATATTTATCACAGTGAGCTGCCACTCAGACCTCCCCAACTTTCTTTAGAAACCTCATTATCACCATATATTCTGCCAAGAACACACTTTGAAACATGATACTTTGACCAGAACTTTCAGTTCAATATTTATTGAACTCTGTGAGTCAGGTACTATGCTAGGTTTGGGGGATGCACTGAGGAACAAGATAGACATAGTCTCTGTTCTCAAAGAACTTGTGAACTCAAAAAATAGTGTAAACTGGTATTATTTAATGAGAATAGAGTTTTCTGATGGCTTTATATTTATTAAACATTGAATGTCTAAGATCTCTCTCAAGACTTTGTTTGTCTGGGCCTCAGGACACAACTGTCTCACAGTTCCCTAACTCCTTCTTACAGTTTGTTCAGCTGTGCCTTATGTCATAATCCCCTGGTCTTGATTTATTTAAGTGTTAAACTCCTGAAAGTTTGGGCCATTCCTATCAACTTGCTTTATACAATGCCAATTAAAGGGTTTTGCTCAAATTAAAAGAAAAAACTAAAAAGAAGAAAAAAGAATACTGTGCCAATTCCAGCTGAATTGAGTGTAATATCTTTGTGTCCCTTCCATAGCATCCTCCCCACTTACTGTCTTGGCCTGGGATATCACGAATTGTAGCATTGATAGGTATACTTTTATGCTTCTCGGTAGTGATATATTCATGGTAGCAAAATAAGTTAGCCCAAGGGCCACAAATAATGGACATTTTAGATGCTGGTATGCCTCTCACCTTGTTTGTAAGGGTAAGTGAATTAGACTTAGGTCCAAAACTGGCTCTATCACTTAGTAGCTATAGTTCTTGGATAACATTGCTTAATGACTCTGACCTTCGATTCCTCGATGATAAAATTAGGCTAATAATAGTATCTATTTGGATATGAGGAGTAAGTGAAATAAATGCATGAAAACTGCTTAGCAAAATGCTGGTGTATAAAATATGCAAAGGATGCTAATATTAGTGCGTGAATGTATGATGAAAAATAAGATCCTTACTGTCTCGAGGTGCTTACCATCTCCTCAAGGTACCTACCTATAAATTACAAACATGACAAATACCACTTTTATAAAGTGATCAAACTAACATCATTACTAACGTTTATGATTTAGTAGTAATTGGCCATATCTAAATCATGTGCCTCCTGATATGATGCACTGAAAAGGACACAATACCGTATTTATGATATTCTTGCCAAAAATACACAACCTGAATTTAATCATGCAGAAGCATCAGGCGAACCCAAGTTGAGAGACATTACAAAAAAATAACTGACCTGTACTTTTCAAAACTATCAAGGTCATGAAAGACAACAGACAGATTGAGGAACTGTCTAAATGCAGTGTGTGATCTAGGATGGAATACTGGACCAGAAAGAAAAGCAGGGGACTTTAATAGGATATTTGGCAATATTTGAATATAATCTTTACGTTTGATGATAACATTGTTTTCAGTGCTAATTCCTGATTTGGGTAATTGCTTAGTAGTTATATAAGATGTCAATAGTTGAGGAATCTAAGTGAAGGGTATGTATAAATTCCTGTCAATTTTATAACATTTGGGAATCTGAAATTATTTCAAAAGGAAAAAAGAAATGCATGTAATAGGCATTCAATAAATCACGTTGTAACTGAGGGAATCTTCCCGAATCTGGGCCAGCCATTTAGATGAGGCTGGCAGCTTTGAATGCTGTGTCTGTGCATAACTCTGCTGGAAGGTCTGGTAACTCTGTGAGGGTATTATACATTTGCAAGGACATTCCTGGGCTGGTTTCTATCTGATCCACTCCCTATGGTATGTCCTCCTTCTCCACAGGTCCTTTGAGAAAGAAGTTTGAGACAAGCAGGAAGTTATTATCTGACAGTTTTTAGAAATTGAGCTCCTCCTTTGAGGTCAGGGTGATTGTCCAGTTGATACAGATCTACTGAGAGCTCTCTGCATTGTTCAACTGTTAATTTTGCTCTGGAATCTACCATCATCCTTTCACCTGTTGGGCCTTTCCTGTTAATCATTGGGAACAGGAGGAATAATTATGGACTTCTAAAAAAGGGTTAAGTGTCCAAATCTGACATTCACATTATCAATGTAGTACATGCAATAGAAGAAAACTTGGAAAAGTTGACTAAGGCTACCAAAGGGGCATAATACGAGACTATGCAGAGTTCTAGAAGGAGACTTTGTTCCAGAAAAGCCAAACCAGAGAGAGGTTTTGAGATCTATAAAATGCAAAAGATCACGGAATGTAAACACGTATTCTTCACCGTACATGACAGAGATATATGTCGAAATGTAGAGGGACCAGTTCTTGGAAAATAACAGGAGAAGTCATCACACAATATAAACAAAACCCATCAGGTAATGAGTCTGCCAGTGATGAGGTTCTTGAAGGATTTGAATTAACTTGTAGGAGATAGATCTGAGAGACAAGTGAAACCATGGAAGACGGAGTTGCCAGACAGACACACAGGCACATCCTTCACCTAAGCCTCCTTTCTTTCTGCCCATGTTACAATCACATATCAAACTGTGTAGTTTTCCTCTTCTTAATTTTGTTCATTCGTTCATAGCCCCTTGAGCATGGGCTGCTCTGTCCGAGTGAATCAGTGGTGATGACCTCATAGGAATGTTGTGAGGTTAACAAATACAAATTGTAATGTGCACTGCAGATATAAAGTGCCATAAAAATGCTAATGAATGATAATGTGCGTCCACTGGTTAGCGGGCCAGTGCAACAGGCCAAGGATAACAGAAAAAGAGACTGCCTTTTGAACACACAAAGTGCAATCCTATTCATCTGGCCTCACGCCTGCCACCATGGGAGGCTCTGGCTCGGGTCTCATTATTCACCCAAACAACTTCCTTTCCTTCTCTGTCTGGGTCTGCAAGCTGCTTTCTGAGCAAAGAAAGATTCCCTGAAACCTTTTGGCGCCATCAACAACAGCAGCAGCAAGAAAAGTTTGGCTTGAAAAATTCATTCATGGGAATGAAAAAATACAATGGAAATCTATCATTATGGATGTTTGGGAAAGAGGGAGAAAAAAGACCTGGGCTTTGTTTTGCATTTTGGTAAGAAATGATATATAGCTACATAGTAAAAACAGTTTTATTAAAAACATCTTCTCGCCCTGTATTCAAAATTCGAATCGTGCCCTCTTATCATCCAGTCACTTTAGAATGAAAGTTGGAAATGCTGATACTGTGGAACTAGCCCTTGGTATTCTATCTCATAGCTGATATATTTGTCTAATACTTTGGTTTTTGAAGGCCCATTACTCAGGACCAGTGTGCAGGGCACTTCATTTTAATCCTTTCCGCTTACTGAAAACAGGAATGCTAGGAAGAACTTGTAGATAAGATTACATTCCCTCTTCTGTGTGTCCCTAGGTGGTGGGCTATAAGCCAGATAGCAAAGCAAATGGAGTTGTCATCACCCTAAGAAAAGGGTTCTGACCTCAGATTTGTGGGACTTTTGTTTAGGGAAATCCTGCTAAGGGTTCTATGTTGGTTAGAACATTCCTTCTTGTAGAGTGGAAATTTTTAACAGCCCAACAAGTGTCCAGATATTCATAATGGGGAGTTCAGGGGCTTTGAGAACCTTAGTTTAGCAATAGAACAGGTGTAGAATTTCATTATGTCTATTCTGCCCGAATAAAAGGAACCTCTTTTTCCACTGAAGCAGCATATCTAGGACCAGTCAGGAGGCTTGGGCTATCCTGTGTTGGGAAATGTAAGGGGAATTGTGACGTTCTCACTCCATGGTGCCATCTGGGCTCCATGAATGGTTCAAGGGAGGGTGGCTGAGTGACCCAGATTAAACTAATACTTTGGTTTACACAAAGCCATCCAGCGATTATACACATGCTTGACAGTGTTATCATCATTATTTACTTTGCTATAAGCTAGATTTATAGCATTTGTAATACTAAGCATAAGAAACATTAATAGCTTTACTAATTATATCACTACTTTACCGATATACATAGTGATAAAAATGCCAAGTAAAGTGAACTAGTAAAACATTTTTAAGAGGATTTTAAAATCAGTTACTGATTGACGATGTCTTTGGTGAGTCTTGGGGTTTGAATGGAGAGGACAGCCTTCTTTGTAGATTTAAGTCTTGCCTTCCTGCCTATTCATAATAAATTGAAAGTCATTCTGCCTTAACCCGACTATAATCAACTGAACCATGTATTTAATATGGAGCCAACAAAATGTACTTTGTTTTGGATCAGAGCTAAATGAAAATCCAAGTGTAGAGAAGGAGAGAGGGAGAGAGAAGGAGAAAGAGGGAGGGTGAGAGGGAGAGAGGAAACAATCATAAATGAAGTGGGGGGAATAAAGAGAACCGAGTAACTAACATCGTGCGTCTCCCCATTCTGGTTATTGATCTTGCTCTGTGTTCTCCAGAAAACACCTTGTTATAAATGAGGATATTGAGTGAAGAAAAAGAGTTAATAAATCCACTGCCTTTGCCACAACTGCTAATGGAAATCCATGAACAGTTTCAGTGCTGGACAAGTAAAAAGACCAAACTCAGAGTGAAGGGCATAGTGGATAAGAATGGGTGGGCAGCATGTCTGGTCTGTGAGTTGAAATGGTGGGCAACATTTTTTGTGGATTGCAGCGCACAATTCCTGAGGTCCTGAGTGTTGACCTATATAACAGGTCAGCAGCAAGGCTGCCTACTCTGTCCTATAACAGGAGATACCTGCTTTTGTAAATGAGGTTTTACTGGAACACAGCCATACCCTTTCATTTAAGTGTTGTCCATGGCTGCTTTTTTGGTACAGCCCAGAGTTGAGTAGTTGCAACACAGGTCTTATGACCCACAAAGCTGAAAATATTTACTATCTGACCATTTATTTATTTTTTTATTTAAAAAAAATTTTTAACGTTTATTTATTTTTTGAGAGACAGAGAGACATAGAGCATGAGCGGGGGAGGGGCAGAGAGAGAGGGAGTCACAGAATTCGAAGCAAGCTCCAGGCTTTGAGCTGTCAGCACAGAGCTCAATGGGGGGCTCGAACCCACGAACCATGAGATCATGACCTGAGCCGAAGTCAGGCGCTTAACCGACTGAGCCCCCAGGCACCCTATTATCTGACCATTTATTTAAAAAAAGATTACTCTAAAAAATTGCCCATTTTTGTTATTATTTTTCACTAGGATTCAATATATGCCTTCTTCAGAAATTTTCACTGCCTACCTGAATGCTATCTGAGCATCAGGAGACTGGGATGGGGGTGGGCATGGTGGGTGTGTAGAAGAAGGCCTGTTTGTACAAAACAAGAAGTGTGACCCTTCAAAAAAAGACCTCGGTTGCATTAGATAATCCTGATTTTAAATGTCTAATCTTAAAGCTATAACTCAGGGATAAAAGAGTGTGAGTATTTTTATTTGTGGTTTGTGGTGGGTCTTATTGCATTTCTCCGTCTTCTTAAAGCTGGCTGGGAGGTTCATAGTAGGGAATAACTCACCTAAGCCAACTTGAATGAATTCTCCACTACCACCTCCCTGAAGAAAATTCCTAACATGGAAAATTCATTTCAGCAAAAGAGGTCTCTATTTTTGAAATGTTTTGACCTGATTTAGAGGCTAGATATAAATAAAAAGGACAGAACTGTTTACTCGCTAAACGTATGATAAAATATTTGAGAGCTCACCCATACTGGATGCAATCTAACAATATTTGCAAAGTAGACATTGTATTTCTGTTGCTTCCATTTGTCTGTGAACAATTCTTGGATTTTCCATCACACTTGATCTCATTGTTGCCTGTGTAGAATTCAACACCCTATAAAGTTCAGCTGAAATTCAACCACTTTCATGACTGGTTCTCAACTAATTCACAGTGGAAAACTCACAGGCTTTGCAATCAGATTAACCTGAGTTCACATCCTGGCTCATCCATGGCTGAGGGGCCGCAAGCAAGTTACTCCTAGCCTCTGAGGTTCCAGTTCCTCATTTGTAAGTAGGTTACAAACTCAAATCTCAGAACTGTTATGAAAATTAAATAGGATGATGCATATAAAGAGCTTGGAGGATGATAGACTTTCAGTGAGTTATGATATTATTTTCTTGGGTGCAAGCCTTCTGCTTTGACTAACAGCAATTGCCTGCACCCGTTAAGTGACACTTTCTGTATACTGTTTTACATTTTTAGTTTCTTTTCATAAACGTACTCCCCCTCCCCAATTGAATTTTGTGCTTTTAGGAGTGGGCACCACGCCTGTGTATCTGTTCAAGTGTATTGCAAAATAATAGGTATTTAATAAATTTCTGGATTGATTATGGGTCTTTGCTTTGTTGGGTGGATAAGGAGAAACCAGAGCAAAGAGACTGCATATTTGCAAGCTCACTAGATTGTCCCAGAGACTATGTGAGGGAGTGGAGGGCCCTGCCTCGCCCCAGTGTGATAAAATATCCAGATGTCTATATTTGCAAAATGGGAGAGATGGAGTAGAGCTACTTTTGAAATGCATGGTCCTGCTCAGAGGGCCTCAATCTGTTTTTTTTTTTTCTGCCCGCAGCCCCATGAAAACATTGCTTTCCCGTACAACACTGAGATTAGCCTATCAGTGAGGCTAGCTTACTTAACAAATTAATTATGCCTTCAGTAGGGAAGATAGCACTACAATTAATTTTTACAAATTTATCATCTTTAGATTACTGTTCTCACCTGAGAATGTGTCAATATTGCAGTAGGCATTTTTTGAAACATAATTTAAATGTAATAAATTGATCCTTTTTAGGTGTATGTTCTATGAATTTTGAGAAACTTATGCAATGTGTAACCTTCACTACAATGAAGTGAGAATATTTCCATTATTCCACAAAGTTTTCTCATGCCTCTTTGTAGCCAATTTACCTTCTCTGATTCACCAGCCCCTGGAAGCCTCTGATCTGATTACTGATCTTATAATTTTGCCCTTTCGAGAACACCATATAAATAGAATCACACAGTATGTGTCCCTTCCAGCCTGGCTCATGTCACCTAGCAAAATACTTTTGCATTTCATCCATATTGTTTCTTATCGTTCCTTTTTATTATCGAGTATTCCATTGTGAATGCACCATGATATATTTGTCCATTCACCACATTATGGACATTTGGGTGGTGTCCAGCTTTTAGTGCCTGTAAATGAAAGTGCTCTAAATATTTGTGCACAAGGTTTCAGTGTGTTCATGTGTGAAGAAATGGATGTGGGATTCCCTTGAGTGAGGAACTGCTGGGTCATATGGTAAGTATATTTTTAACTTTATAAAAAGCTGTCAAATTATACTCCAGAGTGGTTTTACTATTTTGCATTCCTAAGCAGAAATATATAAAAGTTCCAGTGGCTCCATATCTTTGTCAGGATTTTGTACTGTCATTTTTTTTTAATTGGATCAATTGTAATAGCTGGGTAGTGGTATCTCATAGTTTTAATTTACATTTTCCTAATGGCAAATGACGTTGACCAACTTTTTGTGTGTTTCTTTTCAATGAATGTATCGCCTTTGGTGAAGTGTCCCAACCTTTTGCCTATTTGCTTTTCTCTTTTTTGGAGGGGAGAGAGTTGTTTGTGTTTGCAACAGGAGTTTTTAATTATACCATATTTTTGCTAGTCAACACATAATATTTCATAACATGATACTACAGGGAGTCAGTCCACTATCATCTTGGAATATTCCTTTCATTACCTTGTATTATAGGTAAAATTTATTATAGAAACATATTAGCTGAAAGTCCAGAGTGAGCAAACTACCATGGTTTCTTTCAGCATCATGGTGACATAGCCCTCTGTCTATTCTCTCTCCTCATCTATGCCCCCCTTCTTGTTGGTGGGGCACACACCAAATATCCTTTGGCCCAGGGCCTTTGACCTAGGGCTCATTTTACCTGGAAAAGTCTCCCCCAAACTTTGCATGGCTTTTATGTGTCTCCTTCTTTCACTTTGTTCAGGTCAAATGTTACCTTCTTCGGTAGGCTTTCCCTGACCAGACTATGTAAAATACATCTGCTTCCTCCACATCCTCCTACTTTAATACTTCTTTGTACCGTTTGTCACTACCTGGTATGCTATGCTATGTGTTATTTATTTGTTTATTTACTCTCTCTCTCCTCCCACGGAACTGTAAGTTCCATGAAGGAAGGAACGTGGCCTGTTTTGTTTCTCTGCTAGATTCTAGAGCCAGAATAGTGCCAACGATATAGCAGGTATTCAATAAATTGTAGGAAGAATTAATAAGGCTTAAGGAGAAAGGTGAGAGAAATGCTAATTAGCTGAATTTTTAGACAGGCCTGCACATCATACCAGACCTGGCCTGCTCCCAGCACTTAAGAGTTTATTAAGCTATTTCACATTTGACCCAGGTGAACTCCTAAACTAAGCTTCCTTGGCCTAAACCTGTATAACATCTCCAAGTAGATGTGATGGTCCTTTAAAAGACAGGCCTAAGATGGCAGCAAATAGAAGTAGCAGTGATTGCCTTTGTTTGAGGCCCACTGCCTGATCTTTCTTTTTCTCTGGCTGGTTTATTCATGCAGCAAAGCAGAAACAAACTTCACGAGTCTGAGGATTCTCTCTCAGGTACGCTCTGTGAGTGGGCTTGGATTCTTCTGTTCTGGATTGCTCCAGACTTATTTTCTCTCTCTTGTGCTTTCTCATGTTGCATATGCAGACACGGCATTTAATTCTTCACTTTCCCTGGCTTCCCTCTGAGTAGACTGGGGGAGTCCTGGGGAAGGGTGGTGCCCCATGGTGCAACGGATGGGCTACCCCTGAGTTGGAGGTCTCCAGGGTTAGGACCTTTAAGAAGTTCCTCCTCTTTCATGAGACTGAGATCACAGTGGAGTCAAGGGTGGGTTCTCCATCCTTTCCACACTCTGTGCTCCTGCTCATAAATAGTTTTCCATACCTGGTTCAAATCCACACACTTTCCTGAATTGGGATGTGATAGAACACGCTCTGGGTTGGGACTAATGGGAAAAGATAGAGAAGTTCCTAGGACAAATGATCAGTTAACTAACTGATCAAATGAACAACAAAATACCAGACCCTTAGCAATAAATGGCTGCTTTTGAAATCAAGAATATCCCCCAAGAAAGAAAAAAAAAAAAAAAAAAAGGTTTCTAAAAATGTGCTGTTTCTCTTTTTTTATTTGATACAGATATTCAGATTTTTCAGTACATTTTCAAATCAAAAATTATTGGAAGAAAATGACAACCTAACCTACATTAATAAAACACAAAACAGCATTTGGGCCTTTTTATTGTCAAGACTTCACAAATAGGAGAAGGTGTTATGAAGAGCAAAGGGATACCGTTTGTAGCATTTCCCTTGGGCTGAGGTGCTTTATAATGTGTAGGCTTGCAGATTCTGGTTTTCAGAAATCTTCTAAGCTGAGCATGTTTCAGAACTGATCTTTGCCTTCTTGGTGATCTTAAGCAAAATTATGAAAATCTTCCCAAATCCTGATTTTATAACACCAAGAAATACTGACAGTGATGCTTCAGGAGGTTAATGATGGTCTAATTATCTTGCACCAATAAGGAAAAAGAGTCAGCCTTTTGGCAAGATTATGTCAGAACTAGTCAGATAATATAGATATTTCTACCTCCACACATTTTCTAAAGGGGGATGTTGCCGCTTTAATTAAATGTTATATGAATACATTTCAAATAGATCCAAACACAGGGCAAACTCTGTTTCAGAACTGTTTTTCTTACATTTAAAATGTATTTGAAATGTAATTAAAAAAAAAAAAGATAACGGGAAAGAAAAACTAAAATAACTCGAAACAAGCAGAATATAGTAGCTCATCATTACACTAATATATCAAACAATGTGATCTTAGCTTAATTATCCCCTTTGAGAGTTGAGAAAACTAAGCACAACCTTCAATTTACAGCTGTTTGGTGCCGGGAACCTGAATTATTATCGGAGAAGAAGGGGGGAAAAAGTTTATTTATTGTGACCTCCACTCAGTTTTTATTCATTGTGGAAAATCTGTATATTCACAAATGAGGGCTATTCATCCTTAGACCACAGCATTCTTCAGCTGTCCAGGCCTACATCAACTGCACTTCTCCAGCTTTTGTGTTCATCTCGAAGGCTCTTCATCCAGATTGTTCATCATCTTGATGGTCGAGCTTTATCTTGCTTTTGTGCAGCTGCATTCCGCTTATCCAAAGTGCTGAGAGAGACGAAGGAGAGGGAGAGGGAAAAGAGCGAGCAAGCAAGCAGGAGAGAGCGAGCAGGGTAGAGTGGGAGAATAGAAAGGAGAAAAAGCAATGGCCGGTGCACATATGAGGATAATTTGTAGTTTCTCAATAATAATATAAAAAAAAAGGAGGACAGGCTAATTACTGGCTTAACTAGGGCAGCCTGTGGATCTTCATGTCAAAAGGACTGCCCGTAATTATTTGCCATCAAAGCACATTCATATTGTGGCACAAAAGAAGGGCCTTTTGCAAATGGATCTTGCTAATAAACAGGGCTGAGAGGAGCATTATGTGTCTCCCTGGTTGCAGGCACATTAACACAGTGACATGGAGCATAACTCGGGGCCTGAGGAAAAAAACACCAGAATGATAATTATCCCCCGCCCCTCCCCAGCTCCCTCTCGGTCCCTTTGTGTTGGATGAGGAAGCCGAACATGACCTATTGGAGGGCCCAAGGCAGGCTATTAGTGACCCCCGAGCCCTGACAAGGTGCCTCTGTTCTTTTAAAAGCCTGCCTCTTGATGTCAGGAGGGCCACGTGGACGGGCTGGCTCAGCTCGAAATGGTCCAGCAAACACTTCAACCTTAAAGACACCTGGAAGGTCATGACCAATTTAATGCAGATGGAGCCAGCAGAGGAGACAAGGCTCTGTTGAATCTGGGTGCTGAAGTTTCTTACTCCCTTTTCTTTTTCTTGATTGTCCACACTTGCTCTCAAGCACGTATTTAAGTCCTGAAAACTAGATCTGGGCGGGGGAAGAAAGTTCTCTCTCTTTCTCTGTTAGTAAACAGAGAGAGTTTCAGGGTGAAAAAAGGTGGATACAGATAGAGCCCCTTGGGTTAACCCTGCTTCTGGCAGATGTGACCATCCTGATTACCCAAAGGTAGGGGTTAGTTGGGGCGGGCAGGGGCCTGCCTTTCTTGCTTCTTGCTGGGCAGGTGCAAGAGGTTCTTGTGCAGTAGAGGCTCACCTGTGAGCTAGGCCTGCCTGATGCTGGCATTGCCAGAGCTTCAGACCCACTCAGAAGGCCTGAGGCTGGTTCTGCTTTTATAGAGCAGTTGCTAGAAAAGCAAAGCGCCTGTAGTCAGCTTGGAAAATGTACCCGAGACCATTAAGATTGGGTTGTCTTTCCTCTTTCCTTCCTCTTCACTTTCTGTCTTGTGATTTTTCTGTGGGAGGTGCCTTCTGACAGGGGGGCACCCCAGAACCCAGAATGTGGGGGAAGGTATTCTATCTTACATGCACCATGAGCAAAACCAATCCCTGGAACTCTTATTTTACCAGCAGAGAAATTAAGGGTGATAATTTGCATTGCAAAACAATGCTTGCTTCACAAATGCCGATTTTCCTGAGCATTTAAATATTTAATTATTTGAAAGGTTGGAGGTTGATGAACTTCAAGTTAAAATGTTATGAGCCATTTCTAATGGAAAATCTACTGGGAATGACTTAGAAACACTGAAAGATGTGTATCTGTGGGAAAATAGGATTAAGGGTTTTTAGGATTTGACTTAAACTGATCAGGAGTTTGCCCTCTATCTGAAGCAGGTTGAGCCTAGGGAAATGGCACACTCTCAGCTTGTAAATTGCCCAATAACCAGCCTGCCTGCCTGCCTTCCTCCCTCCCTTCCTTCCTTCCTTCCTTCGTTCCTTCCTTCCTTCCTTCCTTCCTTCCTTCTGCTGTCCCCCACCCCACCTCCTTCCTCTCCAAATATCTTAGCATAAAGAAATTGGGGTGCTGACATACTAATTATAGACATAAAATTTCCAAACTATTAGAGTGGTTAAAAAGAAAAAAAGTTGAAACCTTGCTATTCTTTATTTGAATCTCTCTATCCTGGACCTCTATCTCTGAAACGTTTAACTCTTATATCTGACTGCTCGTAAGACCTCTACTCTACACTAGCATATCAAATAGACATCTTAAACCCAACATATCCAGAAAGGAATTCATAATCCTCCTCCCCCGCCCCAATAGCCTTATTCACAGTTTTTCCAATCTCCGTGGATGTCAGCTGCAACTTTCCAAGGCTAAGGTCAGAAACCTTGTAATTATTCTTGTCTCCTCTCTTACCACAACCAAGCTACCAGAAAATACTGTTGTCTCTACCTTGAAAATACATTCAGAATGGAACTACAACTCAGTCACCTCCACTGATACCTTGGTCTGAGCCATCATCGTCTCATGCCTCCATGATTCCAGTAGCATTTTAACAGGTTTCTGCCCCATTTGATCTACTCCTAAATTGGCAGCCAAATTGGTCCTTTTAAGCTGGTCATGTTGGAAGTTTGTTACAAAGGCCCATGAGGTTATGACTTTATCTCTTACTTTTCCTTCCCTTAATCATTCCATTCGAGCAACAGTGCCCCTGAAATTTTCCCATAAACACATAGTAAGAATGCTCTGCATCTTAGTACACTCAACTTCCTCACCTCCAAGTCATTTTTCAGAACTTACTTTCTCAATGAAATGTATCCTCAACACCGTATTTAACCCTGCAGTTACCTACCACCCCCAGCACCGTGATTCCTGGCACCCTTAGAAATGCTGAAATTTTTACTTTAAAAAGTAGAAAGGGGAGTCTGATTGTTTGTCATGGTTTCCCCTTCCCATGTGTGGAAAAATCCATGCCAAGCAGTTCTCCAGTTCTCAACATATATTGACTGGGTGTAAAACTTGACTCTGTTCTGACACTGTCTACCTGGAGATAGTATCAGATCCCACAGGATGAGTGCTCAGTCCCCCAAGATTGCCCCCTCCTTAAGACACCAATGGCAAGGCCAGATTGTTACCTGCACTTCTAAGCAGCTGGCTCTAAATCAGAGGTTCCCACAGCTCGGCTCCTACATTGGAATAATTCACTGAAGTCGCTGACAGAACTCAGAGAAACATTTACTTACATTTACCAGTATAAAGGATGTTATGAAGCACACAGAAGAATGGCCAGATGAAGGGGTCACATGAGGTGAGGTTCGGAAGGGTTCTGGCACAGGAGCTTGTGTCCCCATGGAACTGGAGTAATGCCACCCTCCAGGCACGTGGGTGCTATAACCAACCTAAAAGCCAATCGTATCTGATTACTTGAGAGTTTTTATAGAACTTTAATTTCCAGCCCTCCCTTTCTCTTTCCAGAGATTGGTGGGTAGGGCTGGAAGTTGCAACTCTGATCACTGGGTCTCTTGGGACCAGCCAGATCGGAGACCAACTCAGGGCCCCGCCCTAAGTCACTTCATTAGCATAAACTTAGGTGTGCTCAAAAGGGGCTCCTTAGGAGTAACAAAAAATACTCCTGTCACCCAGGAAAGGGGTTTAGGAGCTTTGTGCCAGGAACCCTGGACAAAGACCAAATAAATACATTTCTTATTACACCACACCCCTTTACTGTGCAGCTGTGGGCTCTGTCAGCAACCTGGAGGACATTAGCAAATTCGTGAATCAGCTTGCACTGCTTATTGTGAAGGAGAATCATTTGTTAGCTTAAGTAAAACCTGGATTAATTACAACTGTCTGTGAAAATATTGACTAAGGAGGTCTTTAGTATACATTTAAGAAAGGTGAAAATCTCACAGACTCATGAAATTCAAGCCCTCTTTTTGTTCATCAGTAGTAGTTGGGGCAGTAATAAAAGCAGACACTGTGGTTCAACTGAATAATGATACAGGAAAAAATAATTAGGGTTTCAAATAAATGATTTTGCAAAGCTTTTTTCCAGGGGTATCTGTGAACAAATGGAGAGTGTGGAAGGGTGGACAAGCAAGACAAGAAAATGTACTTAGAGGTGGCTCTCCGAAGAAGTTGTTCTTTCAGTTTGTTCCCTCCTTTTGTGTGACTTGGGAAGAGACAATCCTAGAAAACCTCGTGAGAACAGTTCTGAAAAGATTTGAAAATGCTTATTTTCTGTAGGTTAACATATGAGGGAATGGGGTTGGTGGCATATTGTGACCCCTGTTTAATGTTGATCCTAAACTTCTTAAAAGTGTATGTTGGGTTCCCTGTCCATGTTTCCAGCTCCTCAGTGTATTACTGTTCAAAATTATTTACTTTGGTTTAAAATCATATATGTGATGTCAATTATTGACTTAGAAAACATGCCTTGAGTAAAGTGCTTGTTGATATTAGCACACGCAGAAGAGTCTTTGTGGAAGAAACAATGCTACCTCTTCTTTAAAGATATAAAAGTAGAACCAATCAGGGCTCCCATTGTGGGCCTGGGCATCCTGAGCGGGACTGAACAGTCTTTCAGGGTACATTTTCAGGAACCCTCCTGCAAACAAAAGGGGACTTCCTTTTCCCTTCTATAGCCTGGTTTTTGAAACCAAGTGGAATCTGTCGCATAATTGTTGCCATAAGGAGAGGCCTCATTCTGTGTCTGAATCCTTTATACCCTCATGTCCCTGAAAATGCCTTTCCAGAGAGAAGTGTGCAGGAAAGTCAGTGGATTGGGTGCCGCGGTCCAAAGTCCCCTACAAAAGACAGAAGAAAATAGAGTCCCAGCCTGTAGTGTGTGGATCAAAAGAGAGGAAAATAGAATAGTTACATCTAGAAAGCTTATATGGATCTAGCTACTCATTAACACCATCAGACAATATGGACGTATTTATTCTTTAACAAAAGCTGACCACCCACAGAATGAGAGAGAAATTCTGATACTTACCTCATTTTTCAGGGTAGAATTTTTTGTTATTGTTTTAGTAGTATTAATATATAGTAGTGTCAGTAGTATAGTTAGTATTTTCTCCTTTCCTAAATGGAAATGTGTGTTTGTGTCCTTTATATCCATGTTTAAACCTAAGTACACACATACACACGCACATATACATGCATGTGCATATAAAGAAAAAAATATGTCAACTCTGTGTGTATGTATGTACAGAGCAAGATATATCTACACATGTGTGCATATTATATATACATATATGTGTTTATATTTATATATACATGTATATAGGTCTTATATATATATATACACACACACATATATACATATATATATATTTAAAAGTTTATTTATTTTGAGAGAGTGAGAGTGCAAGCAGGGGAGGGGCAGAGAGAGAGGAAAGAGAGAATCCCAAATAGGTTCTGAGATGTCAATGCAGAGCCTGACATGGGGTGCGATCTCACCAACCATGAGGTCGTGGCCTGAGCCGAAATCAAGAGTTGGACGCTCAACTGACTGAGCCATCCAGGTTCCCCAAGTCATATATATATGTTTATTAAAAAATTTCCAAGTCTTCCAACAAGACCTAAAGCATGTAGTGTCTTTTTTGCTGTAGTGTGATACATCTTTCTTTAAAACGCATCATAATATTTCATATTGCAAGTAATATACATTCACTGCAGAATATTTGGGCTGTATAGGAAAGTACAAAGGAGAAATAAATATCACACAAAAATCATATAGTACGACTATCTAAAGAAAACTACTATTACTGTACTTTGTTGTTGTGTTTATGTGGGATACTTTTTAATTTTGATTGTCCCCAACCTATTATTCTCTAAGAGGATATGTGAAACATATGTCTCACATGTGAAACAAATAAATTGTGGCATAATTGGTGCATTCATTTTGGTATTTTAAGACAATGCACTTTTTTGTTCAATAAATCTCCTTTTCTGAAGTACATACTCATTCTTTGCCCATCCATCCATCCATCCATCCGTCCGTCTGTCCATCCATCCATCCATCCATCCATCCATCCATCCGTCCATCCATCCATGTATCTTTCCCATGTGTACTTACAGATCTTCAAGTAATTTTTTTCATTTCCATTAGGATTTTAGGTTTTCCCACCTAACTAGTCTCTTGCATTATCCTAGGTCTACTCAAACTCCATTTTGGTAATGTACCAACATGGTAGTGATTTTGTTTCCTTGGTATTCTTTTTTCCCACTGCCTCTTACCTCCTTCAGTCCTTTAGCAATTCATCTCAGTGGCTTGGATTATGATGTTACTGTTCATCCACTTTAACCTGTTAGTCTGAGCTTTTGCTTTGTGGGTACCATCTGTAGTTCATCCATCATGCCTTCATGTCTTTTTACTTTCTCAAGGTTTTTTCATCTTTGTACCTATTCTTCACCTCCCTTTTATAATCACTTCTTCCCATTTGACTTGGGCACAGCAGTCAATCATTTCAACGACATCCTATCTCATACATTCAGCTTATTAATGAATTTATCACCCCTCCCCACACAATGCTGAGGAAATCTTGTGATTTTGCTGATTAATAAAAATTTATGATATCCAACCTTAGTTAAAATTTTAAAGCTGATGAAAATAACTTTTTAATGGCAAATGCATCCCTTTCCCTTTCTTTCTGATGTTTTATTATTTCTTTAAACTACCAATTCTGTCCCTAGTCCTCTTTCTTTTAGTGGGCAATCTGACTGCTACTGTCAGAAAGAAAAGCAAGCTCATGGAAGTTGGTGTGGTATGGTGGAAGAATAAGGGACTCTGGACTTTGCTACATTACACTTTTGGCTTCACCAATTACCATATGTATGACTTTGACCCTTGACTTAGTCCTTGAAAAACTTTCATTTTTTTATTTTGAAAAATTGACCAACTTCATAGGATTTGTCAAGAAAACTCAATGACACGATATGTTCAAAGAATTGTAGCTATTATTCTTATCAGGTAGCAGTGCTCTCAACTTCCTTTTCCATTGAGTTCTAAGTTTATTTGTATCTTTGTCCTTTCTTACTCCTTCCCTATTGGTTTAGAAGAAGATATAGCAACTCCTTCCAAGACTAATAACCTGGAGACTGTATCCTGCATCCTGGACCTTGGCTCCATCAGATATTCTGTCCCTTTCTTGCGTCTTCAACTTGAGTGGCCACACATCTTCCTCATGTAAATGCCCATTCTCTCCAAATTCCTTCCTTCTTGACAATGTTTTTTGAACATATGACTATTCATAACTCACAAGTGTAATCTTTTTACTTTTCAATCTTGTGCTCTTGGCGTCTTGTTAACCCCTTTTCTGAAACTGTTTATAAAAGTGTCCTATGACTCCTGATTGGCAACTTCAATGGAGATGGGCCTTAGTTTTCAGCCCAGGAAGCATGAAGAGAACATTGTGCTTCCAGTGCTTCTATTAGACTTGGTTGCCACTCATACTGTGGTGCTATGACACTGTATTGTTATTGGGTTGTCTTTCTCACCTGGTGGATGATGAATGTCTTGAAGAGAGGGCTTTGTTCCTAAAAGCCAAACTGAAGGATAAACATACACACACACACACACACACACACACACACACACACACACACAACCACATTGACTCCAAAGACTGTTGTCGCGAAAAGGAAACTTGACATATAAAGATTGCCTTTATATACACCCCGAGGTTTGTAAGTGCTAGGAATGGGCATCTTTTCATATTTAGTGAGTGTTACCAGGACATTTCTGACATTGCCATCAGCCAGTCAGCAGATATTTATTTATTGACAGTGCTAGATACTGTCATGAGTAATAGGAATTCAGTTCTGAATAAGACCTAACTGTCTTTGCCTTTCGGGGCTGGTTGAAGGTTCAAGGACTTGAATTCTGTACATCTACCCCTCCCCACAGGACATATTAAACACTTAAATTTTACAGCTTCACACTTAGAACTTTTGGGGGGAGAGAGTTATGTTAGAAGTTTCTGTCATTTTCACTTGGGTAGAAAATGTATTTTTCTCCAGACTCATCTGGAGTCAGGGATAGAGTCAGTAAATTAAGTTTAAATTTCAGTAAGTATTTTTGACTTCTACATAACAATGATTGCATAATATGGGAATATGTACACTTGTTATTTAAAAACTGAGCACCTGTGAACTTAGGCACATCCTTGCATGAAGGTTTTGTACAGATGGCACAGGTCTAAGGAAGGAGTCACAAGCACTAGAGAAACATATCCAGTTTGGAAAGTTTTGCTTTTTAAGGTCCTCTGTGTAGAAGGAATTATGGAACAAATTTCACTTTGAAAGGACCAGCTTTAAAAATAGCCTTTATATATATACACATATATATGTATATATATAAACAGAAATAGTCTATCATTGCTTTAAATCTCAATATGTGATATTTTCTATTCTGAGCTTGGTGGATGGATATATACATATATTTATATATATATATATATATATATATTCCAAATATATATGGATTTCATAACTCAGTAGCCTGCTTGTTATTGAACCAGACATACATTTGAAATATCCTTATCACGATTATGTAACTTCTGAAAAACTGAGTACCCTACTTTGAAAATATTTAAGACGATGTAATGCATTATCAGTACAAGATGATACTGCATAGTTTGTTTTGAAACTGGTATTGTTGTTGGAGTACAACACATTAATCACTGCCACTGGGGTTTTTGCTTTTTTAATATAATCAGAAGAGAAATATGATATGATCACCCCAACCAAAGTGCTGGAAGAACTGAAGCCACCTGTTGGCATCTTCCAGATGACAACTTTGAATGTATGTCAGTATTATCTATCTTTTTGTGCTTGAACGAAACTGTGACCCTCTTAGCATCTTTTCTGTGTTGCCCATACATTTATCGTCTCTTGTCCTTTGTTTGGTTTTTGGCCCCACTTTGTCAGCAGTTTGGGAGAATTATATGAGACTCACACCATTGGGAACCTGGGGATGATGACAAGGGGACTATCTTTTGCACTTCTGGTTTCACAGAAGTTTGAACAATGTTTAACACTTGTAAATGCTTAACAGATACTTTTCATAAGTCTGAATGGAGAAGCATGATTGTTTTTTTTTAAAGATTTTATTTATTTGTTTGTTTATTTATTTATTTATAAATCCAAGTCAGTTAACATATAATATAAAAATGATTTAAATAATAGAATTTAGCAATTCATCACTTAAATATGATACCCAGTGCTTATCCCATAAGTGCCCTCCTTAATGCCCATCACCCATTTAGCCCTTCCCCCCACTCAACACCCCTCCAGCAACCCTCAGTTTGTTTTCTGTGTTTAAGAGTCTCTTATGGTTTGTATGATTGCCTTTTAAGTCTGTGTGACCGCTGTGGTCTGAAATCATGGTCCTTTCCCATTTGAAAGGCACCTTCTCCATCTACTTATATCTGTTCTCAATGGAAGATGGCTATTGAGGCTCTGAGAGATGACCCTTAGAGAAGTCTTGACTTCAATAAAGTTTATTTCCAGTCTTCTCAGACCAGTTACCTACTTCGAAGGTCCCTTGTCCTTTACCTGTGTTTTCTGTTTCCTCGTGTACTCCAAGATCAAAAAGACTTTGCAGGAAAATCTGCTTTTTAATAGCAGCCAATGCTTTAACTTAAAGGAGTAGCTCTAAGTTCAGGTATTGGTCAACAAGTAGGGGAAGAAGGTATTTGGGGACAATTGGGATTTCCGGGAACTTCTTGAAATCCATTGAGTTAGGCCACCAGATCCTGTGCCCACAGATGAGACAAGTCCTAAAACTGGATAATGTTTGATTCTGGTCAAGGGATATTCTGCATGGGCATGGATTGGGATTTCCCTTATTTATTAAACTTAAAAAATTCTTATGACAAATAGTTTTTAAATTATGTAGATGAAAGTTTATTTTCTTTCTGACTTAAAGGCCCCTGCCTCCACTACCACACCCACAGGCGTGTACACTCATGCTCACACAGGTTCGTGCTTTTTGTATCCATCATACATCAACACTTCATTCTGTCTCCCTGTTAAGCTTATCCACATATTTGGGCAAGTGTAAAGGTGGGAAATGTGCCCCCTATCCAAGCAATCTCAGTTTATTGAACCTGTACAGCATTTATCAGGATTCTAAGACCAGGGACTGTTTGTCTTGGATAACAAATGCCAGCCATCAGGTCTATAGTAAACCTAGGAAAAACTGGGAAAAATCTTTTTTCATGTAACTGTCTTGTAGAAAATAATTTGCCCCAGACATTTTCATCTTTGAAAGAATGTAGATTTATAGGCTTGATTTCTTAATCAGGGTGAACTTTTGTTAATGTTTCATGGCTAGGATATATATGGTCGTGCCATGGACCCAGTGGTGATATTAGTAATAAAGACAATATTATTAATATCACTACATCAATATAAAAAGAGTTATAGAGTTAACATTTGTAAGACAAAAAAAAAAAAAAGAAAGAAAGAAAAATCCCAGGTTAACAGTTGCCTTCTCTGCCATTAACTCACTCGTTGGCAGTATTTTATGCACTCATATAGTTTATATACCAAGACTAGTATTTGGCAAGAACAATCAAAGACACACAAAAACAACCAGTTGCTTCTTTTTTCCCCTTGCTTTTCATTTTCCCCTCCTCCTCCTTATGATGAAATTTTATTATTTCTTTGAAACTCCGAATCAGCCTCTAGTGGGGGGCCGTGTCCTTTTAGAGCCAAAGTACAGTATTTGAACTTTGCTATCACATAACACTTTCTGAGACTGCTTGTCTGAAATGACTTAATTTGCACTGCAGGACCAGCCCTGAACCCACAAATACTCCAAAAAGCCACAGTGAGCCAGGGCAGCAGACCTATTACTAATTTTTTATTAAAATCCCTGAGGCACCCAACACAGGGCCCCAAAGCAGCTTTAATAATAGACAACATACAGCACATTTTTCTTGTATTGCCATGTAATCAAATCTGAGGCTGCTGTTCACTTTCTTTGTTTTACCTAGAGGACCGGCTTCCAATTTAGTTGTGGCCTACTCTAAACTGATTTTTCATTGTAATTAATGCCTACTTTGGCCTCAGCCACTTATACAACTTTCCATTAGAGGTTTGCAGCCATCCACTGAGTCTTTTACTAAGTTACCTTCACAGACTTGCAAGAGCTGCAATTTTGTTAAAATCTTTCTTTTTATTATTTTTTGTAAAGAATTTTTAAATTGCTTAGCTAAATAGTTAAAAAACATTTTCCTTCTTCCTTTTTTTCTGTGCTGTACCTATTAAAATATTTGGGCAGAGGTCCATGTTGGAGAAAAATTCTCTCTCTCTCTCTCTCTCTCTCTCTCTCTCTCTCTCCCCCCCCCCCGGGCCTCTCTCTCTCCCTCTCTCCCTCCCTCTCTCCATCCACCCCCTTAGCAGCCTCCGACTACCGCAGCCTTGAAGTGATTTCAGAAAGGCTAGTGGAACTTACTTAGATCCAGGGACTTCTGTGGCTAATTTTCTGTCTTTTTGTGCTGTCCATTTCTTCTGAAATAGTACCTGAGGTTTAAGGTTCTTCAGCAGAGGATGTTGGGAGACCTCTGCAAACATTCGGGCGACAACCTTCCCACCACTAACCTTAAAAAAGATTATGGCAGTGGGCCCAGGGTCAGATTGAATAGATGAAAAAATATATGCCATGCCTTTGCTGCTCCCTGAACCTTTCTCTGTTGGCTGGGCTGACATTTTCAGTGACTTTTCTTAGAGTCTTGTTTAGACTGTCTTCCTAGAAAATTCTGGATCTGTTTACTACCCATCTTCTCTCACCTCCCTTGGCATTACCAAATCACAAGGAACAACTATCAGAAATTAGAGCCCTCCGGCTCCTTGAATGGAAGGAAGCCCTCCTTCATGTCCATGAAGACATGGTTTTTAAGAAGACCCAGTGAATTAGCAAGGTCCATTAACACAGCATTGATAACAAGTAGCTTCCACAGAAGGCAACTTCCTTGGCTTTAAAGGCCTTGGCTAAGAATACTCTGAAATTATGAGAACTTTGTGCAGTTTTTGCTTTTACATTTTAAACATTAGTAGTTTACCCTATGGGACTGATGGAGGATGATCTCCTACTGTCTGGTAATGAGCAATGGATTTCCTTGTCTTAGCTGATATAGGTTACAAAATGCTGCTAGCCATTGGGTATAATAATTCCCTTTCTCATCTTTCAGAGTCATTTTTTACTGGATAACATTTTACACTGTTGTGTAATACTGTCGGCCTTTTAAATGGCATGCACAGACTCTTTTGATCACATCTACGTGTGAGTTGTTGAAATTGAAAAGTGCACAGTGTCTCAATGGAAACTTGTATCTGTGTTGTGGCTGTCAACAACTTGGTAAAGTTTTATGAGAGAGAACACATTTGTAGGTTGGGGAAAGTGAGATCCAGGTCTTTTTCCCAACACCATTGCTTGTTTGTTGAACAAATAAGGCTTGCTCTTCCTCATTAGGTGGTGTGGCCTTATCAAATTTATGGCAACTCTTCTTTCTCCCAGCTAAGATCCACAGGCATCAGAAGATAAACAGAAGCACCTATATAAAGCACTTGATAATTCATATATTTTACCATAGAACATGGTTCCTTTGGTTATTGTTTACGTAAGAAGTGAACCTTGAAAAGACTGATTTGTGTGTGAGGCTTTAGAAGTCAGGTAGTGTGCTTATACTCACACCTCATGAATCTTACGTTTGCATTCATACATATAAATTATCTAAAATTTAAATGTAGAGTGACACTGAAAGGGAAGTGGACTGGTAATTTATTAGGTGATATGTTTTCCTTCTAAATTGGAGCGATCTCATGTACCATGGGTAGAATATGTTGTAAGGACTGAAGGCTAAAAAGGAATCACAGCCAACATGGAGAACCAGATTTCTAAAAGTTTACTTAAGAAAAATTCTATCTCAGTGCTTTTTATTTTCCTATTTTTCCAACCTCTTCTCCCTTGTGTCTATAACCAAAATGATCTATCCTGCCTGCTTCCCGAATGTGATAGCCCAGTCATAGTTTAACTCATTCATCAGCTTCTCGTGCACCTTCCATTAGCACCATGTCACCCCTCTCCTTGCCCTAAACATTCCCCCATCCATTGTACACCAGTTGGCTTCTATTTTAAAGAACTTCCTGGCATTGAACATCAGAGTCTGCCTTGTGCCAGTTCTGGCAAATAAAGACAGCCCTCCTCTTTCCTTTAGAAACATCAGGATGATTTTATTCCACCCTTAGTTTCAAGTGAAAACATGAAGCTTGACTCTCTGGCTTTAAAGTCCCTCAGAAGATTAATTAGGGATTCCATTTAGGTTTTTCTAAAATGTGTGTGTATGTGTGTGTGTGTGTGTGTGTGTGTGTGTGTGTGTGTGTGTAAGATGAAGGGCAGAGGAACATTCTATTTGGACCATTGACAGATGTTAGAATTTTCTAGCAAACAGAACTGTTGTGCATCCTACCAGGTGCCCAATCAAAAAACATGTCTTACTGGCATCTGAATGGAATCAGATGGAGGCAGCACAAATGCGTTTTCCCCCCAATATGAATGGGATATTTTCTTGTCTTTCTGACACAAGACAAGATGCTAGGAATTAGAGAGGGGTTGGGCGATTGTGGTTGGCCTGGGCATTAATGCTGGGCTGTTCAGAGCCCTTTCACAATACTGAATACAACCTCAAAGGCTATTTTTACATTAATTAGAATGATTTGGCATCATAAAATATTTGAATGCAAAGGAACTGTGGAGATAATCTAACTCAACACCCTCACTCTGCAGATGGGGAAAATGAGACCCAGAAAAATTAATAAAATTGCCCAAGGTCCCATAAGCAGCCAGTGAGTCAACTGAGAATGAGACCCAGCTCTTTGTAGAATGTTCTCTCCCTTGATCTGCATAAATAATTTTGAGGCTTCCCGTCAAAGCCCAAGCCTACACCAGAGACAGAAATATTGAATTTTGGGAAAGAAGTTTAAGGTACCACTTAATCTGCCTCTGCACTGAAAGCCCAGCAGGAATCTCCAAACGACTTTCCTGCTAAAATAGCTGTTTGAAATAGACCAGCCATTTGAAAACTGCAGCTTGGTGTAGTGGAAAGCATGTCACTGGAAGTCAAGGGTATCTGTCCAGCCCTGGCTAAAATGTTGATCATCTGGACCTTCGAAACATTAAAGTGCTTTGAAAGAATCTAAGAAAGTATTTAAAATTCAGAACTCCACACTCCTGCTCCTAGATAGGAACTGCATAGGTCTGAGATAGTGCCGAGTAAGCTGCATTTTATTGACGACAGTTTCTGAAGACAAGTTACTGACTCCGTGAAGCTTTGAGTCAAACATATGTGTCTGTGTGTGTGTGTTTGAGTGGGCAGGGAAGTAATTGATAAGCACATCATAAAGAAGTTAAATCCAGAGATTGATAAATGAGATGAAAAATAAGGTATAATAAATAGACACATGCTGTGTGGGACTGCAGTTGCTGGTATGGACAGAGATGGCTTTCAAAGACCCAAATAGAGAGGAAGAACCTGTCATTTGGAGATTTGAGGGAAAAAACAGAGCGGGGGAGCTTGTGCAAAGACTACAAGACAGGAACATCCTTTGTGTGAGCAAGGACCACCAAGAAGGGTGAGGGAGGCAGAGAGTGGATGAGGGAAAAACACCAGCCCATGAGGGTGGAGAGGGGCATGTGCATATCCTGTGTCTGTGGTGAGGAGTGTGAAATTGGAATGTGGATTTCTTCCTAATTGAATGGGCAACTATCAAGTGTTTGTTTTTTTTTTTTTTTAGCAGAAGAATGATACGATCCAATCTTTGCTGTAAAGAGATGCACTTGAACAAGCGTCCCAGGTGATTCTGACGCAAGGCATCCTCAGATGCACACTTTGCAATTCTCGGCCAACCTGTGGTCTTCCGCAGTGATTTGCCTTTCTGGGTTTTAGTGTTCTTCTTTATAAAATCTGATTCATGACCATCCCTATATCACAGGAATTGTAAAAATCAAGTGTTCCCCTGGGAATATTGTGCAGCGGTAAATCTTAAAAATGTATACATTTATTTTTACTCTTGTCTCGAAAGCCAAACTGGAAGACTATTGACTGGGAGGTAATTCAGATTTTGGCCACTGGGTTGGAAAAGTCATGTGCTGCAGAACACCCACTTGTAACCAACTTATTTTTCTTCTTTCCAGTACTCATTCTAAGTGGATTTCCCTTTTGTGTATGTATGTGTTTGAGACAGATGGCGACTTTACAGCATGATGTTAGAAGAAAAAAGTGTCTGGAAAAGGAAGAAGGGAGGCAAACACGAAAAGCAAGCCTTGAATAAGCAATTTTTCTTAAAAGGAATACATTCTGGGACAGTTTATTTTTGTGATCTGCCTGGAATTTGGGGACAATGTGCTAGAATTCTCTTTTTGCCTTCAGCTGGCAAGCTGCCTAAAAAAGGTGGGGACTTGGAAGAGAGACACAGTGTTTCTGTTAAAATAAGGCTTTATTGAAAAGCAGGACCAGTGGCTAAAGTTAGTCCTTGGCTTTTTTAAAACAGTGTGGCTGGGTCTACAGAACACTGAAGTAGAGAACGGAAACTATTACCCAGCTGGGCAGTTGGGCTCAAATATCTAAGTATACTGTGTTCAAACCAGCGCAGGCCAAGCTGTTTTTGGAAAAGAATATGAATTATTTGGATAATTTCCTTAATTTCCCACTTTGTGGGGTAAATATGGTTTATATTTGAGCCGAGGATGAGTTTAACATATTTTCTCTTTCCAGAGATACTTCTCTGTTGTGTTCCTTCCATTCGCCTTGCGGTTGTCGCTGCCAGCGCTTGTAGAACAGCTCCCTTTGGCCTGGGGATCATCCTGGACTCTGGTCACGTCAGACTCTTTCCCATCCTTCCAAACATCCCCCGGGTGTACAGGCCTCGCTTCTGAGTCTGTTCTGGTCCTTACAGGATCCAAAGACAAATACTTTGTGCTCACAACCGATCGTTATTTTTTAACTTTTCTGTAGGAATCAGCCTTAAAACATTGGCGTCGTGATTGGTTCTGCATTTTTCCTATGCTTCCAGCTCTGGCTGCAGTTCTATTGATTCCTCCTTTAACGTGCTTCCCAGATAACTATGATATTCATTAATATTTATTGAGGCTTGAGGTATGTAAGTTCTTTTATGTTGATGAGTTAATCCTGACTAATTCCCATGATACCTTTACTAGTTGATGCTGTTGCTTCACTGTTTCACAGTTGAGGAAACTGAGATGGTGAGACGTGAAGGCACTTATTCCACATGGCAGAGCAAGTCCGTGGTAGACTGAGGGTGTGAACCGACAAATTAGTGGCTTCAGTCCACGAATAATAATTGTGTGAGTTCTGTGGGCCAGGGATTTGCCAAACACTGAGAATTCAGTAGAGACCAGGGTAAAGGGGGAAACTGTATGAATTACACCAGAAAATTGTGCTAAGAGACATTATATAATTGGTGTGTAGATACAATTTGTTAGTGCATGGGAAGGCTGATTATTATAAAGATGTCAATTTTCCCCCAAATTTTATTAATCTAGTGTAGTTTCAAGAATATTATTTTATTTAACGTAACAAACTTATGACTGTAAAATTAATATGGGAAAAGAAAAAATAGTAGAACATTATGCAATATATCTCGTAAAGGAAGAGTAAAAAGATGAGAATTCTCTTTTTGATGGTGAATTCTACTATGAAAATAGTAATACTAATCAAAATAGTGTAGCAGATAGATGTGTGGAGTAAAGTTGGTAGCCACGGGCTAGACAAATCTATGAAAATGTGGGATGTGATACATAAAAAATCACAAATCTCCAGAGAAGGAAGTGATTGATCACTTTACTGATTGATCAGTAAATGGCACTAGGAAAATTGCTTTACAATTTGGAAATGTAAGCTTAAAACATTACTTCTTCCTTTACACTAAAATAAGTCACTAATCATTTATAAAGAGAATAAATTTTAAAATATGAAGTGATTAAACAACATGTAAATATATATATATAGAGAGAGGGGGAGAATAAGTAATAAGTATGTTAAGTGTATTTTACCTTATGACTCATCAAAAATATACAAAAAATTTACAAATTCCCACATTTTATCATTAAGTCAGCAGAAATGTAAGCAGAGGTGTTATATTACTCACTATGGTGATGAGCGTAGGCAAAGTGCTTGCTCACTCAGTGATATAGGATTAGAAAGTATCACGGTCTTTCCACACAGTGGATTTTTAACATTAACAAAGAGCTTCAAAATTTTTAAACCTATGACTTGATACTAGTCCTTTAAGATTTTATCCGAAGGAAATAATAAGAGAAGTATTCAAAAAAATTACATATAGGTCTATTTACCACACCATTATTTATCAGAGAAAAAAAGTTTCAAAATGACATAAATGTCCAACATAAGGAAATAGTTAAATTATGATATGCAGGAGTATTATGAAAGATGCAGCTGTTTAAAATTATATTTTGAAAGAATATTTTATGTCATGGAGAAATGCTTATATTAGATAAAGTAAACATGATACAACTTTATATATTTCATCCTTTAAAAAAATCTGTGTATGTGGATTTCTTTTTCTTTTTTTACTGAATGGGCGTGATAAAATATTAAAAGTGGGAAAATGAGCACTTTGTATATGGAAAGTGAGTAAGAAGACACTTTACATCACGTATGTCTGAATTTTTCAAGTTTTTTTTTCTTTTCTTTTCTTTTTTTTTTTTTTAGGAGCATATTAGTTTTATAAATTGGAAACAAATTTGTTTGTTTGGGTTTTTTTTTTGTTTTGTTTTTTTTTAAGAGGAAGCAAACCGACCCTAACATTGACTCAAGTCCGTTCCTAGCTTAATGGGGAAACTGCTCTCAGATGGTATTTGGGTCTGAGTAGCCATGTGTCTCCAGGATATGGCAGGCAGGTCCCGTTTCATCCGTAGAACCCTATGTATTGTGGTGTGTGTGTGTGTGTGTGTGTGTGTGTGTGTGTGTGTGTGTATTTTCATAAGGGAAACTAGAGTTTTCAGAATACTTAAAGGAATGTTTGGCTCACATTGTCATTCAAATTGGTCTAATTTCATTGAATTTTGTTTTATCTCTAGTAAAACATTTTGAAATGGTCTTATGAAAGACCCTCTACAACCAAGCTATTGGCTGATCAATTTGATTAGCAGTTAGGAATTATAAATGGAAGATAAAATGGGTCTTTTCTTGTTATGCAGCCCTGGTAATAAATGGCAAGTACATATTTTTGTGAAGCTTTTATTCTTAGAAAGAAAGCAAAAGGATATAATAGGTTTTTTAAATACATGCCACATAATTTATTCTGACAAACAGATGTATTTTGTTGTTGCTATTATCATTTGATGAAATACTTTAAAACTAGTCCAAGGTGGTCCATTTTCGAATATAATACATACAGTACATCTAGTAGTTAACAAAATTTGGATGTGTAGCATAGAATGGTCATTATTTTTACTGAAAAAAAAATAAAGGCACTAATTACTTACAGACAAGATACTTAGCACAAACAGATAAGCTTCAAAATGAAAAATTCTCAGTTTATGATAATTATGTTCTCTGCTTTGTTTTCAGAGACTGATAATTTGAGGCTTTAAAATCACCAGGAAGCCATTAATTGGAATTCTTCAATAAAAAATAAATTACATAGAAGTTCATGATGAGTTGTAAAAAGCAGAGAGACTGTATTATACAGTGAGCGACATTGCTTCACTATTTATAGCCTCATGCAGATATGTCTAACAGAAAACTGTAAAGAATTTGAGATGTGCAGATAGCAATTATTCACAGATCCAAACTATCTACAGATATTTCAAATAACAGCTTTTAGCAGATCTTTGCACCAATAAAGACAGGGCTTTAATATGAAGCAGGGTTTTGCTAACATGTTGCATGTCTTGTTTTTGACATTTTCCATGGCTTTCTAAGGCCATCTCAGATCGTAGCTTCAGGAGAGAAAGATGTTTGTATCATGTGGCACAGTGCAGCCCCCTGTAAGGGTAATGTAGCCCTCTGTAAGAGCAGGTACACTTTCAGGATGGTGTCTGTGGTACAGATGGAGGTCTGAGTTGCACTCTTTGGAAGGTTAGCTGCGGCATTCTCAGCTGCAGAATACTCTCCCTTCATCCCTTCTAAAGAGAACCAAATCACTGTAAATCCTAATCTACCATGCTCAGGGATAGAGGTGAGAGTTAGGATAGCCTCTTTGGGATGTTCCAGGAGAAAAGCAAATCTTTGGGTTTGAGAAGCAAGCAAGTGATGATGATAAACAGGTGCCGTGTAGGTCGAGGTCAAGGGGAAATGCGAACATACCAGTCTATAATTGGATAGTGAATGTGACTCTGATATGGAAGTCTGGATGCTTTGGATCCTCTTCTCATGTGATGTCAGCATGTGAAGACTGGCATCACTCAGGCCCATTGTAGAGGGACAGAGAGAGATTTATATGAGGGTGACAAACAAAGACCATTGTCTAATGAAAAGAAAATGGTAGGACCTGGGGGGTGTAAGAAGGATGTGGCAGTTCGCTTTCAGTTTTTCTTAGGATACCTGCCTCAGCCATCTGGTCCATAGTTTCACAGTGTACCCACAGTCCGTCCACAATTGTGGGAGATACAGGAATGTTTGGAGTGTGAAGGGAAACAGGAGAGCGTGGTCAGGTGTACAGACAGGAGACATCATGATTCTGTGAAATGTGCACCAAGTTCATAATCTGTGTTTGTCAGGGTAGGTGAGGTTACGCTTCGGTGGCAAACACTCCCCAAATCTCGGAGCCTTGATATAACAAAGGTCGACTTCTCCATCCTGATACATGTTTAACATAGGTTTTCAGGGGATTCTGCTCATCACAGTTGCTCAGGTACCAAGTCTTAATCACCAAGGAAGGAAAAAGGGAACGTGGTAAGTTTTGTACTAACTCTCAAATCTGCCACTCAGAGCTAGCACATGTGTTTTCGGGTCACATTTTATTGGTGAGTGCGAGTCCCATGGTCACTCTGAACTTCAGTGAGACACAAGAATGGTCCTCTCATGGACTTGGATAGAGAGCTGGCGTGTCTGTGAGCATTCCTAGTGAGCACCTACATTAGTTTCTGGGGGCTGCTCTAACAAATTACCACATACTGGGAGACTTAAAACAGCACACATTTGTCTTCTTACATTCCTGGAGCTCAAAAATCTTAACAGTTTCACTGGGCCAGAATCACAGTGTAGACAGGGTCATGCTACCTCCATAAGCTCCAAGGGAGGATCTTTTTCCTGGCCTTTTCTAGTGTCTGAAGCTGCAGGGCATTCCAGAAATGTGAAAGGATTTGTGTACAATATTATTTCTATAAATTAGGAAATTTAGATGAAATGGATGATTTTCTAGAAATAACCCAATGAAATTGACCAAATAAAAATTAGACATTTTTAATAGACCAAAAATGATAAATGATTAAAAAAGATGTCAGAGTTTTGGTTCTAGTTGGTTAAGCATGGGACTCTTGAGTTTGGCTCAGGTTATGATCTCCTGGTTTGTGAGATTGAGCCCCACGTTGGACTGCGTGCTGACAGTATGGAGCCTGCTTGGGATTCTCTCTCTCCCTCTCTCTCTGCGCCCCCCCCCCAAAATAAAAAAATAAATATTAAAAAAACTGGTTTCTATGTAATTAAAAAGCAAAAACAAACAAACAAACAAACAAACAAACAAAACAAAAGCATTTAGACTCAGAAAGTTTTAGAGTATATTCTACCAAAGATGTAAGGAACAGATAATTCCCTGTGCTTTATGAACTCTTTCAGGACATTTAAAATGATATTCAAAATGATTTTACCAGGCTTATGAGCATGGCACACAAGAATAAAATGATATAATACACACTATACTATTGATTCTACTATAGATGTAAAAAACCTACATAAAATAACAAAGCAACAACATGAAGGGGGTGCCTGGGTGGCTCGGTTGGTTAAGCTTCCGATCATGACGTCACAGCCATGGAATCAAGCCCCGTGTTGGGCTCTGCTGACGGTGCAGAGGCCGCTTGGGATTCTCTCTCTCCTTTGCTCTCTGCCCCTCCCCCACTCTCTCTCCATCCTTACCTGCTAAGGCTTATTCTGAGCATGGAAGGATATGCAATATTTGGAAATGTCTTGATTAGACCTACTGTATTAACAGATTAAAAAGATTAATATGGTAATCTAGGTTTTCTCTGGGGAGGAATGGGAGAAGATTTGATAAAACCAGTCCATATTCAATTGACATGAACTTTTGACATGCGCATTTGGTAGTATCTGTCAGAATGTAGTATTTGTGTACCTCCTCTCCCATCAAGTCCTATTTTAAGTTTATGCCTCAGGGGGGAAAATGCTTGCTAATGTATACAAAGAAACATGGACAATTCATTTCATGTTGTTGATAATAAGTAAGAAGTAAAGTCATACAAATGGCTATCAGTGGGAGGAAACAGAAGACCTAGAAAGATCACCAAAACACTTTTTTTTGTTGTTTTTTTTCTTAAAAAGTAAATGCAGACTAGTCCATTCAATATGATTCTATTTATGTGAAAATAAGACAAAAATAAAACCTAGGTATATAAATACATAGAGAAAGCCTTGAAAGATATATGCCAAATTGATAACTTTTGGTTATTTTTGGTAAGGAAAATGGGATCAGACTGCACAGGCAGGGGTATTAGTGCCTAATAACTACAACTACATATGCCTTTTAAAATAATCAAAATTCATTCAAGTATCACTTGCATAAAAATAATGTTAAGAAACAGAGGAATAGGGGCTTCATTTTTAAATGACCTCATTAATCCTGTTATGTCATGCAGAAATATGTATTTCCTCCGTGGATGAAGGCATCTCTCAGTTCTCCCGAGCTTGGGAGAGCCACCCCTTTGAACAAGTAGCTGCTATTGTTGGTATTCTGTGTCCTGCAACATCCTTACGATGTATATCTGAGTTTCTTTAATGACTCCACAAGAAGGGAATGCCCTGTTTAGTTGCTTCGTTCTTACATCAAGTTTATCTTTGTTCTAAAATAATAGCACTAGCCACTGGTTGGTTTAAATAATAGCTCCATACAAACCAATGCCACAATCCCTGGAATTCCCAGCATTTGACTTTTTTTTACTTTCCACCTCTTCAAATGCCTAGGTTCGCAGAACCTATGCAGAAGTTTTTCATATTTATATTTTTTTACATGTGATGCTAATTCCCCCATTACTTAAATGTGATGAATTCACATCTTTTTATGACTTAATGACATAGCCAGTGTGAGTTTATGGAGATAAGGTAACAATGTCAAGATAGAATGAAACGATATTGGCCAGTGTCTGAACATGTCTTAATGTCAGGATGCAGTAGGGCAGAGTCAGGGACAAATGCCACACAATAAAAATATTGGGTCTCTGCAGGCACAGAAACAGCTCGTAGTTCTTGTTGAATAAAACCCACAGTAAATCACATGAAATCAATTGATAAGTGATCCCAGGCAGATTAAAAATTGTCCCCTCTCCTTCATTAATAAGGTGGCTTCAGTCCAGATTTGATTGTTGATGTGGCTCACTTTGATAGACTCCTTCTTACTTACTGAAAAGAAACTTTCCATAAGGAGACATTATCCTCTCTTTCTTATGCCAGCTTCGTATTTCCGTGTTGCCATCCAGGAGGGAAGAAGAGTGAAAAGTCCATTGAACTGGCAGCTCTGGCCAGGGGAATTGCTTCTTGGCATTTTCTAAATTCTTCATGCTGTATTCTATCTCCCTTCGCAAATTCTACCATCAGAAAACTTTAACAAGATTACAAACAAACAAACCCAAACCCCAGTTGTCTACTCTGAGATGCCTGGCTAATCTGGACTAGGGGCAGCAGAGATACTCTGGGGCTTTGAATTCTGTCACCAGTGGTGTTCTCTGGGAAGCAGGCTGAGACAGAGATGAGCATGAAAGAAGCTGATTGGCAAGTGTTCCAGGAATAAGACCTCTAAGAAGTGAGGAGAGCAGGGCTGGTCCCAACTTGCAGCTGGACCACAGTGCTGTGTCCACAGAGCCCTCATCTGATCCATTAGAACGTTCTGGAGCTGGGATGGTCCTGCTGAGGTGTCTCTCATTCGGTTCAAGGGGCACGTTTTTTATAGCCTGCATTGGATTTGGGTTGCTTCAGGAACAGGGCCCAAGCTGGATGAGTTTATCTTCAGCCAGAGACTCTCAGAAGGAATGCTCAGCTATCACTTAGCACATACCCAGCCACTGGGGAACTGAGTGCCTCATCTTGGAGGACAGGACCTGGCCACCACAGAATCTCCTCACTGTCTAATGTTAGCTAATGCTCCTGCTAATTAGATTCTAAGCCGAGCATATATTGGAATGTCACTGTGTTATCCGTTACCCTAGTGAAGTCATTCAGCCTGTGTCCAAAATGAAAAGACTGAAGTCCTGACTGGGCCCTTCCATCTGTGAATTCTGTGTACTAAGGACTTTCTTGCTGGACCATTTTAAGCATTGGTGTCTAAAATAGAAGTGCAACAATTGTTAGAGTTTCTCATGTCTTCGTTCCTTTTACATACTTTTGTCTAAACCTCTCGGGTGACTTGGGTGAGGGGAGGTCACATGCATCTTTGACAGTCTGAAGTTTTCAGGAACAGTTCCAAAATTTAATTAAGTACTGATTGTCTTCTATGCACATGAGAGAGAAGAAAAAAATCTTCAGAAATAACAGAATTAAGCATGCTCTATTTTGTAGTCTTGTAATGACCTCCAGCAAACGCCTGACCTAGTTCTGAGGGCCTTGAGTCCACTTGCGTGAACATGATGCCTTGAAAAGCTGACTAGGAAATCAAAGTCAAAAACGGGCACCATCCCTGGTAATGGAGCAGGGAGGGATGTCCTGTGTTAGTGGTAGAAAAGACAAAATTTAAAATAGAATGAAAATTGCCTCCAGTCACTTAATTTGGAGGCAGCACAGGAACTGTGCAGCATTTGGGTCTGATGGTATACCTTGAATTAAAAGAACTAATCTTCAGCAGGTTTTCTTATTATCCCTATGGTGTTGGGAACAGATATTTCCCCAGCTATATTAATGCCTAGGGACAGCAACTCCGGCACTCCCGCCTGCCCCCAAGAGGTTAACTAGTAAGCAGTGCTCTGTGAAGGTCCCAGAAGGTTCTGTGTGTCGGCCTCTCCTCCCTGCTGCTACAACTGAAGCATCGTTGGTCAGCAGAAACATTGCTCGTGCTGTTTTACGTTAGAAGGTAAACTTCACATCGGGTGGCAGAGCAAGGATGATGTCAGAGGAGGCTTGGACGGTGATCCAAGAGTTTTTTCCTTTGCATCATAGGAGAAGGCCCAAAGGGCATGACCTTCCTATCTTGTCTGTCCTGTGTAAGTCACTTCCGGTGTCCTAGCAACATTGCCCACAATGTGACTTCTTGAACACCAGTCTTGTGAAGTACTTCACTGAGAAAACTTTTTTTTGCATTGAGTTTGGAAAAAGCTGTTTCCCACACCCCTGTCTTAAGAATTCACAATGAATATTAGCATATTAAAACACCATGTGGGGGTGCCTGGGTGGCTCAGTGGGTTAAACAGCCTTCTGATTTTGGCTCAGGTCAGGATCTCAAGGTTTGTAAGATGTGTCCTGGATCCGGGCTGTGCACTGAAAGAGCAGAGCCTATTTGGGCTTCTCTCTCTTCCTCTCTCATTGCTCCTCCCCCTCATGCCCGCCCTCTCTCTCTCTCTCTCTCTCTCTCTCTCTCTCAAAATAAATAAATAAACTTAAAAAAAAAAAAAAAAGACCATGCGGTCGTGGCTTAAAGAAAACAGTCAGGTGAATACATGTTTTTCCAATCTCGTTTCCAATCTTATTTGATTTGCAACCGTCTTTCCCCTTCCCTCTTCTTGGTAACGGCTTCATAATCACACAAAATGTACTGCAGGCCACAATTTGGGAAATGCAGCTTAAGCTGAACTGTCAGACTGTCAGGCGAGGGCACGGGCCAGTTTGGTGCTCCTCTTCTTGCAAGTCTAACCTGTCTTCCTCCTCCGGGAATCCTCTGATCACCCTGTTAATTGTAGCTCAGGTTAAGTGATTTCTCATGATTAAAAGTCAAATCGTTTCCCTCATCATCCCTCCCATTCCCTGCTTCCCCTCCCCACTCTTTGCTTTTCCCTTTAAGCCAAATAGCAGTGTTATAGTGTAGGGTCACCCCCGCTTGCTTATACATTCTCACTAGTTACAGCCATCTTTAGGTCTCCACTATGCTTTGCTCATAGTGCAGCTTCAATAAATATTGATGGGTAATTGAAGAATGCAAAGTAGCGAATGTAGGTGAAAGAGTCCATCTGGAAACAGGAGCATGGGTAAGAACACAGCTAACTCAGAGGCAAAGGAATCCTGGGGAAAGGCAGAGGCTCTACGAGATGGTTTTCATGTCTACCTGGAACTCAGTCCAGGAAGTGTAGGGTCCAGAGCAGCATGCCTGGGATCCAGAATGACATCAGACCTCACTGTGGAGGATGATGTGTGGAGGATGATTCCTCTGGAACATATCACAGTCCGTTTGACTACCTTTACTCTTTTAGTCAAAATGGTGCACGAAAGTCTCATTACTTTTGTCCCACATCTAGTTTTTTATCCCCCAAGGATGCTCTTCAATTATGAAAGCCCTTGAGAAGTTCCCCAAGGTACAGTGTTTCTTGTTTCACCACATCCCCCACTTATAACATTTTCTTATTTGGTTTCTTGAAAAATGCTGTAACAGCCTTTTACTGTAAATAGTGGCTCCTACCCTCAAATTTACCTCTCCCAGAAGAAAGGCGCAATAGCAACTCCAGTGTGAAGTATAAGGAGGAGGTAGTGGCTATTACACCACTAGGATTCATGTGGCATTAGAAATTTCTATGAAAATGGGCATTACGGAGAATCTGCTTTGCTTTCCGGCAACCTGGTTACCTTACAGAACATTCTATTTCTTTTCTTTACCTCAGAGCATGAGTGGGTAATAGTTACAGCCATGAATCTACTAGATTTTTCTTCAAATAAATAGATGGTAAGATAAGTAGATCAACAGACAGGAGATATATAGCTTTATAAACTCTGGGATTATATCAAGTGTAACTTCATAAGTGTTCATTATGTTTCCTGTATAACCTAATTTATTTAAAAAAATACTATGTATCGAGCATGTGAAAGTACCTACAGAGAGACACAAGAATTCATAAAATGTCCCAACACTTTCAATATAGTATTTTTCTTTTATAAATATGATTGTGAGAAATCAAAAAAAATTATGTTTCATTTTATATTTAAGAGAGAGAGAGATACAGAGACAGAGTGTGAGCAGGGGAAGGGCAGAGAGAAGGGAGACACAGAATCTGAAGCAAGCTCCAGGCTCTGAGCTGCCAGCACAGAGCCCAACACGGGGCTCGAACTCATGAGCCATGAGATCACGACCTAAGCTGAAGTTGGATGCTTAACCAACTGAGCCACCCGGGCGCCCCTTGATTGTGAGAGATTTTATTTTGTACTGCTCACTGCAGAAGGGAAATATTATAAAGAAGAAGCAAAATTATGAAATTTGACTCTGGACTTTAAGTGACAAAAAAGGCCCAGCATACCCATGGAATTTCTTCATTCTTAGCATTTTAATCAGCCAGATGATGCATACTGCTTGCCATTCAGTACAGTCTCCGTCCCAAGGAGCAGTATAGACTATCAGGTTTACACTGATGACATGAAGAGTGTGGGCTAGTGTCCTCAGGGAATGGATTCCAGTGGAGCAGCATTTGGGCCTTAACATTTGGACAGTCACAGGGTGAGAATGTGTTGGGGGTGTTTTTAGGCCTTGGGGATACTAATATGAAGGGCGCAGAAATGACGGAATTACCAGTCCGGCCAGGGCAGCGCTACAACACGGGACTGAAGTATACCCACTAAGTGAAGAGTAATGGCAAATGATGCTGGGCATGTCCAGTTTGGACGGGCAGCATTGCTAGGTGACAGTTTTGCTTTCCTCCTAATGGCCAGCCACTTTTACCTGCGGCATTGCAACATACTGACCTGTCATAATCCATTATGCAGTATAGTGGAGTGATTTGATTCTAGGAAAAAATAACTACTAGAGATTTTGTTTGACTTATTTTGTATGTAAATGAAGGTTCCTATCTTTATAATCATGTGTGATAGGGATCTTAGTGTACCATAAAGTCTTCTATTGTCCGTTGCTCGAAGCTAGACATGGCTCAGCCAGCTTGGCCAGATGGTGGGACAGAAAGAGTAACACGCCGTGACGTATGCACGGCATCCACCTGCAAGGGGCTGAAGAGTGTCTATCTAAGGGAGAATACATTGAACCCAAAGAGCACAAGCCAGTGCCAAACCCTTCATCATGAGACAGGAGCTTATGTTCTCCTGGTGGCTGCTCCTTGACTCTGCTCCCCATCCCACCCCTTGATGCATATCTGGGCCCTGACATGATATAAAGCCATAAATCCATGTTACACATTGGGACTCGAAAGAACATTACCTTTGGGCTCCTCCAATGGAATGCTGTGCAGGGTGGAGAGAACGCTTTGCCACTGTCTCCTCACTGCTGTAAGGCAGCCTGAAGACAAGTACTATGCTTAATAGACTGAGGCATGAGGAATAGCTCAGACGCTCTGAGATACTCTGGAGGTTTCCAGAAGTACCTGAAGCAGGGGCTTCATCAGATGGCAAAGGATACCTATCAGGATGTGATTTCCTAGCAAAGCAGGTAAGCAATTATTGGGTAAGCAGTGTCACCCTCATTCTCATGTGATCCCATGCTATTACTGAATGGGAAGAAAGGGGGTAGCCATAGAGCAACAAGGCTAATTTTGTAAACACAAGAGATCCAGGGCCATATGAGTGAAGAGTGCACATCAGATGCACAGTGGCCGGGGGGTCACCTAAGAGTCTCAGCTACACCTGTCTGGTCTCGGAGCCATTGAAATTCCGAATGGGTGATGTCTAGAGGAAAGTGATTTTCTATGATGAACCTAGTGGCCAGGTGAAGAAAGGATTAATTAGAGCATATATTTCAGACCAGGAGGCCCACTTACAAGGGTGGCGTTCAATACAGTCAGCATTGAAATCAGAAAACTTATGTTCGTGCTCTTGCTCTTCGAATTAGCTGCTGTGTGCCCGTGGGTAAGATTCTTACTTTCTGAGCCTGCTTTCTCGAATACTACGTGGTCCGTGAGATAAGTTTGCTGGTTTGCCTCTCCTCACCTTCTGAGTCTCTATCTGTATCTCTCATTCTTTTACTCGGAATGCTCTACTTCCTCTTGCCTGGGTTTATTGTCTCCCCAGCTCTCCCTTTGAAAATACAAAAACCCTCAAAGAATCTTCTCAGAGTTTTTTCAGCTATTACCCCTGGGGGACAAATGAGGAAGCAAATAAGTATGTGAGAGTTTACAAAGCAATAGTTTGTAAAAAGCTTTTCAGTGATTCTTTTTCATCTTCAAATTTAACTTTCCTGATGCCCTTTTAGCTTCCCTGATGACTCATTGGTTAGTTTTTCTCCTGGACATTAGCCCTGCTTGACCCTGCTCTCTTTGACACTGGTATTCATGTGAGCTTCTCCCCCTTTTGTGTGGACTGTCTCTACTTGCAGTGGTCGCTACAGCAGAGTGATAGTGAGTGCTCAAGGGATTGTTGTGGTCCATGAGACCCAAGGAAGAAATGTGTGGCCTCCACTGTGGGCTCCAGGCTGGCAGCTTCCCAGTAATATCTTCCAGGTTCCTATAGGAAACCTGAGGTCCCATTCAGTGGTTATGTGGTAGTTCCACACCCCCAGCTGATCACCTATCCCTCCTGTGGGCCATTGGAGTATTCTAAACTGAAACCAATTGGGTATGAGCTAGGGAAAGGTACGAGAAAGGGAAGAATGGAAAAATGTGCATTTGTGTCTGTCTTTACGGTACACACATATTTGAAGGAATTATTCAAAAAATGTGTATGGGGGATGGAAATCATTTTAAACCTGTATTTCTACTCTTAGATAATATAAGATAATCAACTGGGCCAACCACATAGTAGGGGGTTAAGGAATGTTGGTTCATTTCCTGGTGAAAGTAACTATAAAATTGTGAACGGGTCACATATATTATGAATCTTGTTACATATTGAAATATATAACACAAATCTTAGGACAAAATATTGAAAGTTTTTTCCAGCTCAGGTTCTTAAGTTCTTCTCCCCGCTCCCTTCTTTTCACCCTTCCTCCCCCTTTTTGGTGGACTGGCGCTGACAGTTATGTATGTTGGTTAAGTTGCTTAGAACTTCATAGCCATGCAGATTTTCTGCAGGAAGTTATTTTTCTCTCCTTGTTTGACTTGGTGGTGGCGGGAGCTTGGTGAAGGAATGTGAAAGCTCATTAGAGTTTATTGTACGGTGCAGCAGGGGGAAGTGAAATTATAGAAGCCAAGGGGCGTGGCGGGGGAGAGGCAATTGCTAGACCAGCGCTGACACCAATAACTTTTTACGAGGGTGAGTCAAAGCATCAGGGAGGCTGGAACCAAGTTTCCGCCCTCTTGAACCTATTACTGTAGATCATGACAGAGAATGGAGGGAAGGCAAGCCTCTCTCTCAGGCTGGATAGGGAGAAAGACAAAAGTTATGGAGACAGATGTCAAGGTATTTGAACTCAAGTGGTGGTAAGGGCAGGTGGAGAGATTAGGAGAGACTGTTAATGTACCAAAAATAGTAAGAGTCAGTACCTGATTACCTAGAATAATGGAAGTCAGGAAGCATGTCCCTAGTGAAAAAATAGTGTCAGTGGGCGATTTCCATGGACATCTGAGATTGTAACTTCGTCCCTCCATTTTCATTTATTTTTTTTAAGTTTATTTATTTACTTTGAGAGAGACAGAGACAGTGCTAGTTGGGGAGGGGCGGGGGGTGGTGAGAATCACAAGTAGTCTCTGCATTGCTAGCACAGAGCCCATTGTGGGGCTTGAACCCACAAAGCCATGAGATCATGACCTGAGCCAAAACCAAAAGTCGGACGTTTAACTGACTGAGCCACCCTGGCACCCCTTCCCTCCATTTTTATGTCCTTGTGAGAATGAAGAATCAGTGTCATGTCCAGCCTGCCAGAGAAATAGGGCATATTGCGGACATGTGAAGCTTGAAAACTAGCCCCCTTAATAGAGACACTGTGACACCCTATCTTAACAACTCTTTGACCCTGAGAGTTAACAGGCAGAGGCAGGCATTGCTGGTGAGGCTGGTCCATACCGACCGCTCTTTGCCAATTCCCTTGTGCCTCCTTTCTTCAGTCAAGGGAAAGGCCTCAGTGAGGAAAAGCATAAGTGGGCCCAAACTTGACTCTTCTCTATGCTGGTGGCACCTAGATCTTTGCATTTCCTAGAGACACATTCTCCTAGGACACTTCTAACCCTTCCGGTGGCCTCAGCTGTGCCAAGCTCAAATGGGAGAACTGTTTCCTTCAACCAACCAGAAAAGAACTAAATTAGTAACAACTTGCTCCGGGCCACAGCTTCTAACGTATGTCTTTACACTTTCATCTCCTCTAGTGTCAGTACTCCATGCATTTGCCTCCTTAGTTTTTTTTTTTTTTTTTTTCCTTCTTTCTGTTTCACACTAATAAATATATCTGCCTCTGGATGTTACTAGCAGGAGATGCAGAATGTTTTGAATGAGACCCCTCAATCTAAAGCTTCACCCATTATAAAAAAAAATGCAAACTGCAATCACAGCCCGGGATGGAGAGTGTGTGGGTGCCACAAAGGATGCCAAATTGTTAGCACTTACCCTCTGCTCCCAACTCCGCACAGCCCTTAAGCAAATGCTCTGGCTGTGGTCAGCTTTGGTAGGGGCAGGTGCACCCAGGCAGGGGTGCAGACTGTGAGAAGAGAAGGGCTCTCTCTGAAATTCCTTAGAGCAGCTTTCTGTCCTATATCAAAAGATCGCTGCATTGTATGGGAGTACAAAATGGGGCTCCAGACACCGTTGGGTCTGGATGGCTCATCTCTCCGCTTTCTGCCCGTGTGTGGTCACTGTGGTGCTGCTCCATTAGGATTCTTGGAAAGCAAGGACTTCTTGGATGGCACTCAGTGGTCTTTTGTGCAGACCCGGAGGCCAGCCTCAGTGAGGTTTCCACGCATGTGAAGAAGAGGCTGCGTGTAAAGAAGTGGGGAGATGGAGCTGATTGCAAGGCCCTGGAGTCCAGACCTCTTGCCTTTAGCTTACACTGACTTTGGCATTCAGGAGTGTCATTTGATACATCTCCTGGAGACAGACAGAGGTGGATCGGCCCCCCTCTGCTGACTCCAGGATAGCCATGCACACCCCCTGCGGTGTTCCCTCCTGGGCTGGGGGCAGCGGGAGCAGCGCACGAATACTTGGCTGCATCTTCACACTGAAGCACCAGACCCACTCTGCTTTCCCCGAGAGCTCTGTGTTGGGCATATGTCCAGCTGAAAGGTTTTCCCTTGTGGTTGCGATGAACAAAAACAGCAATGGGAGAGGGCCCCCTAGAAAAATGACCGCCGTCTTATTGTGTCCTCAGGCTGTCTCCTCTCCCTGGCTACTTTTCCTGTAGAGGAACATGCTACAACAGGATCTGTCCTCGTTCCTCCAGGCTCTCTCTGACCTTTATTTTAAGTATCTTGTGACATGTGTACATGTGTTTTTATTGCAAACTGCCTCAGATCCATTTGGATATGGATGCTATACAAATTATAAATAAATAAATACATGATAAAGAGAGGAGCTCTTCCCTGCCAGCTCGTTGCTTAAAAAGCAGCAAGTTTGCACTTGCGTGACTCTGCTTTTGCTGGGCCCCATGCCGGCAGCCAACAGGAGTGAAAACAAAATCTGTCCCTTTCAGCACCACACATTCCTCTCCTGAGCCTAGGGGAAGAGGTGGCAAGTATCATTTGCCAATCAGCAACCAGATAGCCTTGTCTTTCCTAAATTCCACATATTTAAGGAAATTCCACCCAGTTTGGGGGAGTCAGGCTGGTAAATCAGGTAGTCATGGCTCTTCCTGCTGGGTTCAGGACGCCTCTGCCTCATTCCTTCCCCGCCGTTCTACACAGCCCCTGGCTCACTCTCCTGTTCTGCCCTCTGCCTGTCCCTTGGGAACCTTGTTTTTCTCATAAGCAAATGCTCCGCTGTCCTTCCTTTATTTTACACATCGGCGTCTTGGCACTTGCTTCAGTGCAATCTAGGCTTCCCCTGAACTCCCATCACTTCCAAAGAGGGCATCTGCTTATCGTTTTGGTAGTCCCTTTAGTCATCTCGTGCTTTAGTCATTCTCATCTTGCTGACTGTCTCTTTCAAGTCAGGGTGCTGCCTTTGAACACTGAAGCCCACCTCTTGTCTTTTCATTTTGAGCAGAGAACATCGGGCCCACTTACTAGGCTGTGGGAATCGTTCTGGGTGATTCTTCTCCATGTCCTTTGATTTTGGTTTCCATTTCTCCTGTTTTAGAAGTGGCCTTCTTCCTTCCGAAGGCTCCATCTTCAGCTTTGGCCTAGATTTCAGTCACTCCCTTCGACCGCGGCTCCTTGCCCCATCAGTCTGACCCTGGTTTTCTCATGACTCCATTTACTTCACCTCCATGAGTTCTACCCCCATCTTTAAATTTAAAAAATATTAATGAGCTAGAAACCCTCATTCTACCGTGTCACCTCCACAGGCTATTTTCCTCTTGCTGTTTTTCTTATCAACATCAGCCTTTTGGAAGGAATACTTTGGCCCTCTTGCCATTGCTGTGTGATTCCCAATACCACCACCATGAGGAAACTACTTTAATTTTTTCTTCAAATTTTTTTAACGTTTATTCATTTTTGAGAGAGCATGAGTGGGGAAGGGGCAGAGAGAGGGAGACACAGAATCTGAAGCAGGCTCCAGGCTCTGAGCTGTCAGTACAGAGCCCAACGCAGGGCTCAAACTCAGGAACTGCAAGATCATGACCTGAGCTGAAGTAAGACGCTCAACTGACTGAGCCACCCAGGTGCCCCAGGAAACTACTTTCTTAAATATTATCTGTGGCCCCTTATCTGCCAAGTCAAGTATTTCCTCCCACCTTATATTCTCTGGAATATTTTCTTGCCCCTCACCTTGTGCTTCCATTTCATGCTATGCTTTAGGTCCTACTACCTCTAAAATTATTCCTTTTCCATGTCGTTTGTTGCTTCATTGAGTTCTTTGCTTTGCCTTCTCTCCTGAGATTCAGTTCTTAAATCCCAGTTGTCTACTTGGCATCTCCTCCCACATAAAGTTCTATCCCACCAGAATCTCAAACTCCCCTTTCCTCCGTCCTGTTCTTCTACTGAAACCAAATGGCTTCTTTCTCCAGGATACCTTTTTTCCAGTGTCTGAAATCTGGGTGTTTACTCCAAGTACTCCTCCTTCCATAGTTCACACATCTGATCAGTTGGTAAATAGTGTCATTTCCCCCTCACCAATGTCTCTTACATCTCTTCTCTTTCTTTCTATTCTTGCTAGCAACCTTCTGGTTCAGGTATCTCTGCCTCCTCCCAAAGCATTCCAGTAAATGTCATGGATATTTGGAAGGCGAAATTCGTTTGTAGCCTGAACCAAAGACATATAGATGATTCTCTCTTTCACTCCTCTTACCTTGCTATGGATATGTAGACTGTGACAAAAATCAGTTGCCTGGGTGGCTCAGTCAGTTAAGTGTCTGACTCTGGCTCAGATCATGATCTCACTGTTTGTGAGTTAAAACCCCACATCTGTCTCTGCTATCAGCACAGAGCCCACTTTTGATCTTCTGTCCCTCTCTCTCTCTTCCCCTCCCCCACTGGTTTGCTCTCTCTTTCAAAATAAATAAATAAAACTTAATTTTTTTTAAAGTTCACTTCTATACTCTTGATGGTTTTGTTGTGCTGCATGATATAATTTTATTTAGCTTATGTTAGATTTTTATGGAAAAATGATACTGTTTTTAAGTCAGCTTGCTCTGTACTGACTGACCTATTTACTCAGAAAAAAAAGAGATTAATCAAGTGTAGCTTGGGGTTGGCAAATATCAGAGGTTGATCACATGGAGAAACCCAGAAGAGAATGCCCACAGAAGACAGCAGAAAGTAGGAGACATTTTAGCAGCTATAGGCTTCAAAATGATAGAAGAAAGAGTTTTAAGTGGAGCTCATTGCTTCTAAGCAACAAAGTAGTGTTGATGTCATATAGCAAAGAATAAATAAACAAGGAATAAACAACATGCAAAGAATAAACAAGGACGGGGTGGGGGGGCATGAAAACATTACAGACAACATGTGAAGACCAGAAAAACCCACACAAAATTATAATAACAGCGACTTTATTGCAGCAAAAACATTGTATACCCTTTGTGCGATATGTTTATGTGTAGTATATATACTTATAAGTTAATTTTATTCATTTCTGTGTTGCTTTATGGATAAATAATTGTATTTTTCATTGTAAAAGAGTAGTTCATTTTATATATATATATATATACATACATACACACACGTGTATGTGTGTGCGTATGTGTGTGTGTGTATGCGTATGTATATCTCAAGTTTCTTTTTCATTTATTTTCTTATGCTAGTTAAAAGCGAACCTTGCTAAATTTGGGGGTGTGCTAAATAGAGATACCTCGAACCTCCCAGTGGTGGTAAACAGAAATAAAGATGAGTACCAAGAAATGTTAAACAGCCTCCTTAGATCTCACCTTATTATTATTTTTTTTTTTCCCCAGATTTCTCAGGGACTTTATTTGCTGGATCTTCTACTGTCATCAACTTTTTCTACTTCTTCATGAAAAAGTAGTTCATAAATAAGAAGTGGGGAAGACCATGCATTATACTACAGAGATACAAAGTAAATTTGTCTTGAATTCTACTCAATAACAATTCAAGTTACCATTAAGAGTTTACTACATACCATACCATACCTGTACACTTTATAGGCATTAACTCACTTGATCCTCATAGAATTTCATAAGGTATAAATGTTATTCTCATTTTGTTTTTTTCCCTTTGTTTATTTTTCAATATATGAAGTTTATTGTCAAATTGGTTTCCATTCAACACCCAGTGCTCATCCCAAAAGGTGCCCTCCTCAATACCCATCACCCACCCTCCACTCCCTCCCACGCCCCATCAACCCTCAGTTTGTTCTCAGTTTTTAAGAGTCTCTTATGCTTTGGCTCTCTCCTACTCTAACCTCTTTTTTTTTTCCTTCCCCTCCCCCATGGGTTTCTGTTAAGTTTCTCAGGATCCACATAAGAGTGAAACCATATTGTATCTGTCTTTCTCTGTATGGCTTATTTCACTTAGCATCACACTCTCCAGTTCCATCCATGTTGCTACAAAGGGCCATATTTCATTCTTTCTCATTGCCACGTAGTACTCCATTGTGTGTATAAACCACAATTTCTTTATCCATTCATCAGTTGATGGACATTTAGGCTCTTTTCATAATTTGGCTGTTGTTGAGAGTGCTGCTATCAACATTGGGGTACAAGTGCCCCTATGCATCAGTACTCCTGTATCCCTTGGGTAAATTCCTAGCAGTGCTATTGCTGGGTCATAGGGTAGGTCTATTTTTAATTTTTTGAGGAACCTCCACACTGTTTTCCAGAGTGGCTTCACCACTTTGCATTCCCACCAACAGTGCAAGAGGGTTCCTGTTTCTCCACATCTTCTCCAGCATCTATAGTCTCCTGATTTGTTCGTTTTGGCCACTCTGACTGGCATGAGGTGATATCTGAGTGTGGTTTTGATTTGTATTTCCCTGATGAGTAGCGACGTTGAGCATCTTTTCATGTGCCTGTTGGCCATCTGGATGCCTTCTTTAGAGAAGTGTCTATTCATGTTTTCTGCCCATTTCTTCACTGGGTTATTTGTTTTTCGGGTGTGGAGTTTGGTGAGCTCTTTATAGATTTTGGATACTAGCCCTTTGTC
>NW_024412441.1:1876703-1969619 GCF_014898765.1 Herpailurus yagouaroundi
ATAGTGGTGGGTCGCCAGATAAGATAAGATAAGATAAGATAAGATAAGATAAGAATTATTGTGGTAAAGTATATACACTCAAATTTTCCATTTGAGCTATTTTGAAGTGTACCATTCCCTAACATTAGTTACATTCACAATGTCTGTGAAAAGCTATTTCCATTTTCTCCATCTCTGCCCAAGCAAGAGTCTGTAATAGTTAAGTAACAACTTCCATTTCCCCCCACTCTTCAGTCTCTGGTAACATCTAATCTATGTTCTATCTCTGTGAATCTACCTATTCTGGATATTTACTGTAAGTGAAATCAGGGAGTATATGGCTTTTGGGCCTGGCTAAATTCACTTAGCATGTTTTCCAGGTTCATCCATGTTGTTACATGTATCAGAACTTTATTTTTTATGATTGAGTAGTAGTCCGTTGTAGGTATATGTCACATTTTGTTATTCCATTCACCCATCAGTGCACACTTAGGTACCTATTTCTACTTTGGGGTTATTATAAATAATTCTTCACTAAACATTGACACACAAGTATTTTCTTTGTTCTGTGTTTTGATTTATTTGGGGTATATACACCTACAAGTGGAATTGCTGGGTCATTTGGTAATTTTTTATTTAGTTTTTGAGCAACTGCCAAGTTGGATTTCACAGTAGCTGTTCCATCTTACATTCCCTTCAGCAGTGTTTGAGGGTTCCATTTTCTCCACATTCTTGCCAACACTTACTTGCCATTTATAAAACTATAGCCTTTCTGGTAGGTGTGAATTCATAACTCACTGTGGTTTTCATTTGTATTTCCCTAGTGACTAATGACATCGAACATCTTTTCATGGGATTGGCCATTTGTATAACATCTTTGGAGAAGTGTTTATTTAAGTTTTTGGATTGGGCTGTTTGTCTTTTTGTTGCTGAATTATAGGAATTATTTATATATTCTAGTTATTAATTGTCATATCATATGTAAAATTTATAGATTTTCTCTCCCATTCTGTGAGTTGGCTTTTCACTTTCTTGGTGAATGTCCTTTGATGAACAAAAGTTTTTAATTATGATGAAGTCTGATTTATTTTTCCTTTTTGTTTCTCATGCTTTTGGTGTCATATCTAAGAAGTCACTGTTAAAGCAAATTCCATGAAGATTTAACCCTTTTTCTTTTTACTGTGAGTTTTTAGGTTTTAGCTCTCGTATTTAGATACTGATCCATTTTGAGTTAATTTGTGTATATGATGGGAAGTGGGGGTTCAACTTCATTCTTTCACATGTGTCAATTCAGTTGTACTGACACTGTTGTTAAAGACTGTTCTTTCCCTAATGAATGGACATGGCACCTCTTTCAAAAGTTAGATAGACATATAGGTTTATTTGTGGATTCTCAGTTGTATTTTAATGTTGTATAAGTCTACACTTACATCACTATCAAACTGCTTTGGTTCCTTTAGCTTTCTAGTAAGTTTTGAAATTAGGAAATTAGAGTCCTCTGATTTTGTTCTTTTTCAGGATGGTTTTGGCTATTTGGGACCTCTTGTACTTCCATATGAATTTGAGGGATCAGCTTTTCCATTGCTGCAAAAACACCATTGGAATTTTGATAAATTGTCATCTTCAGAATATTATGTCTTCCTACCCATGAACATAGGGTATCTTTCCATTCCTTTACGTTTCTTTTAATTTATTTTGGAAATGTTTTGTAGCTTTCAGTGTATTTGTGTTTCATCTGTTGGGTTAACTATATTTCTAAGTATTTTATTCTTTAGATGCTGTTGTAGATGGAACTATTTCTTACATTTCTTTTAGGATTGTTCATTGCAGGTGTATAGACTCAATTAATTTTTGTTTGTTGAGTTTGTACTTTGCAACTTAGCTGAATCTGTTTAGATAGAGTAGTTTTTTGTGGATTTTTTGGGGACTTTCTGTATATTAGGATCATGTCATTTGCAAACAGATAGTTTTACTTCTTCCTTTCTAATGCAGATAACTTACTTTGTTTTTTCTTGCCTAATTGTTCTGGCTAGAACTTCCAGTACTGTTGACTAGCCATGGTAAAAGTGGGTGTTCTTGTCTTACTCCTGATCCTAGGGGGTGAGCTTTCAGACTTTCTCCATTAAGTGTGATGTCAACTGTAGGTTTCCATTAATGCCCTTTATCATGATGAGGAAGTTTCCCTCTATTTCAGTTTTCTGAGTGTTTAATTAATTAATTAATTAATTAATTAATTTACTATCAGAAAGTGTGTTAGAAAAGCATCAAATGCCTTTTCTGTTGATTGAGATGATCACATCTCCACTCCCATAGTGTCTCAGTGTGGTAGATTGTATTGATTTTCTGATATTTAACCACCCTTGCATTTCTGGGCTAAATCTCACTTAGTCATGATGTATAATTCATATTCATAAAAGGCATTGATGTGTAATTTTTTTTTTTTTTGCTTGTGAAGTGTTTATCTGGCGTTAGTATCCAAGTTATGCTGGCCTCAGAGAATAAGTTAGTTTGAGAAGAACTTATGTTAATTCTTTAAATGTTTAGTAGAATTCAACAGTGAAGCTATCTCATCCTGGACTTTTCTTTGTTAGGAGGTATTTGTTTACTATTTCCGTCTCTTTAGTTATTATAGGTCTGTTGAAATTTTCCATTTCTTCCTGAATCAGTTTAGATAATTTGTGTTTCTAGAATTTGTGCATTTTATCACAGTTTCAGAATGTGTTGAAGTACCGTTGTTGATAGTATTCTCTTATTTCTCTTTATTTCAGTAAAAACAACTTATCCTTTCCTACATTTCTGATGTTAGTTATTTACATCTCTTTCCCTTTTTCCCTTTGTCAGTCTAGCTAGAAGTTTATTAATTTTGTTAACCCTTTGAAAGAACCAACTCTCAATTTCATTGATTCTCTGTATTGTTTTTCTATTCTCTGTTTTATTTATACTATTCTGATAGTTTTTTTGTTTGTTTTTTTTTACTTCCCCTAGCTTTGGGTTTACTTTGCTCTTCTTTTTCTAGTTCCTTAAGGTGTAAAGTTAGATCACTGATTTGAGATCCTTCTTCTTTTTTTAAATGTAATTATTTATAGCTATAAATTTCCCCCTGAGTACTGCCTTTACTGCATCTCATAAGTTATAGTATACTGTTCTAGTTTTCAGAAGTTATAGTATACTGTTTTAGTTTTCAGTTGTCTTTAATTATTTTCTAATTGCTTTTGTGATTTCTTCTTTGACCCATTGGTTATTTAAGACTGTATTGTTTAATTTCTACATATTGGTGAATTTTCCAGTGTTTCTACAAAACTGTAACAAGATATTTTGTATGATTTCAGTCTTTTAAAATTCATTAAAGCTTGTTTTCTGGGCCAGTATATGGTCTGTCTTGGAACTTTTTCATGTGCACTTGAGAAAAATGAATGTTCTGTTTTTGTTTAGTGGAGTGTTTTCTATGTGTCTGTCAGATCTAGTTGGTTTATAGTAGTGTTTAAATGCTCTATTTTATTTTTAAGTGCACTTCCCACCCAGTGCAGAGCTCAACACAGGGCTTGAACTCACATCCCTAAGATCATGACCTAAGCTGAGATCAACAGTCAGGTGCTTAACCATCTGAACCACCCAGATGCCCCTAAATTCTCTATTTTCTTGTTGATCTTCTCTCTAGAAATTATATCTATTACTAAAGGTGTTAATTGAATTATCCAAATACTATTATATAACTGTTTATTTCTCCCTTCAGTTCTGCCAGTGTTTGTGTCATCTATTTTGGGCGCTCTGTTGTTTTGTGTATGTTTATAATTTTTATATCTTCTTCATGAGTCAACATTTTTATTAATATACAATGTCCTTTTTTGTCTCTTGTGACAATTTTTTATTTGAAGTCTGTTTTGTCCAATATTAGGATAGCTACCCAGCTCTCTTTTGGTTACTGTCTGCATGGATTATCTTTTTCTCTCCTTTCACTTTAATCTATTTGTGTCTTTGCATCTAAAGTGAATCTCTTGTACTTAGCATATAGTTGGATCATTACCAAAAAAAAATCATTCTGAAATCTCTGCCTTTTCATTGGAGAATTTAATCTATTTATATTTAAAGTAATTACTGATAAAAAAAGGACTTAATTACTTTATGCTATCTTTGTTTTATGCTTCTTTGTCCCTCATACTCCCCATTATAGTCTTATTTTGTTTTTGATTGATATTTTTATAGTGAACCATTTTGGTTCCCTTCTCATTTTCTTTGATATATTTTTAATACGTTTTCTTTGTGGTTACCATGGAGGTTATATTTAACATCCCAAATTTATAATGATCTAGCTAAAATCTATATAACTTATCTTCAGTAGCATACAGAAATTCTGCTTCTATATAGCTTTGTTTTCCAACCACCCTTAATGTTGTGAGAAATCATAGCTTTATACATTGTGGACCCATTAATGTAGATTTATAATTACTTTGTATGCTTTTTTCTTTTAACTCCTATATGAAATAACAAATAGAAACCAAAACACTATAAGACTGGATTTTATATTTTCCCATGTATTTACTTTTGCCAGAGAGTTCTATTTCTCATATGTCTTAAAGTTACTGTTTAGTGTCCTATATTTTAACCTAAAGGACTCCCTTTAGTATTTCTTATATGGCAGGGCTAGTGGTAATGAGCTCTCAGAGCTTTTGTTTAGCTGATAATGTCTTAATTTATTCCCCATTTCTGAAGGACATTTTTGCCAAATATAGAATTCTTGATTGACGTTTTTTTATTTCAGCACTTTGAATTTCATTCTGCTGTCTTCTGGCTTTCATAATTTGTGATGAGAAATCTACTGTTAATCTTATTGAGGATCCCTTGTATGTAATGAGTTGCTTCTCTCACTACTTTTAAGATTCTCTCTTTATCTTTTGATAGTTTATAATGTGTCTTAGTGTGCATATTTTTGAGTTTTTCTTATTTAGGATTTGTTGAGCTCCATGGATTCATAGATTCATGTCTTTCATCAAATTTGGGAAGTTTTGAGCCAGTATTTCTTCAAATATTCTTTCCACCCCCCACCACCCCTTTTTTTTCTCTCATCTCCTTTTGGACAACGTGTATTTTGGTTTTTTGATGGTATTCCACAAGTTTCTTAGTCTCTGTACTTTTTTTTTCCTCTCTTTTCTCAGAGTGAGTAATTTCGGTTGTCCTATATTCAAGTTTATTAATTCCTTTTTCTTCTGGCTTTTAAAATATTTGTTGAACCCCTTTAGTGAATTTTTCATTTCAGCTATTATAATTTTCAGCATGATAATTTTTTGGTACCTTTTTAGTATTTCTGTCTCTTTATTGATATTCTCATTTTTCTTATACATTACTTTCCTGATTTCCTTTAGTTCTTTGGCATTGTTTTCCTTAAATTACTTGTGTATATTTAAGACAGTTGTTTTAAAGTATTTATCTTCAATTGTAATGCTCGAACTTCCTCAGAGATGGTTTCTGTTAATTCTGTTCATTTCTCTGCATACACGACTGCTTTTACCTGTTCTAATTTACTAAAGAAACTCTTCCCAGCATTTGTTCTCAGGCTTTAGGTAGCCTGTTGTCTATTTTGACTGTTGCTTTTGTCCCAAGCATCTGAGTATTGTGAGTTTAGCTTTCAGTGTTTCTGAGCAGTGATAACTGCTCTTCTGTTCTGAATTCCTAGTTAGGTGAAACAGATGGGTACCTTTTGTCAGTCCTTCAGATCACTCTTGGTTAAAACAGACATACAAATAATTTGTGAATAAGCTGTACTCTGCTCCCTCCCAAACCAGAGCCCAGGGTCTTACAGTTGGAATCTGTACTGCTGCTGCCTTAATATTACCACTATTCTGGGGAGGGGATTGGCTTGGGTGGGTAAAAATGCCACAAAGTTCTTCTGGTACCTTGGAGTTGGCTTTTTCTTGATGCCACAATCACTTGGTTGCTGTAAATTTTGTTTTTCACAGTTCTGGTAGAGTTGATTCTGACAGTTTTTGTTTGTTTTTTAATATTTCTGTGGAGCAATGAGAGCCTGGAGCTGTCTATTGCTGTTTAGCTGATTACACTCCCATCCTAAAATTAACCAAAAATCCTTTGGGAAAGATTTATGAGAATCCTACAATTTCAGAACTGGGGTAAGCTTTTAGATCATGTAGTCTGGAAGTTTATAATCCATCACCCCATAGCAGCAGGGGTTACATGGAGGGCCACCTCAGAAGGCTTGAGTCTCTTTACCAACCCTCTCCCCCATCTTCACCTAGAATCACTGACCTTGCCATCCTTACTTTTATTTTTTTAAATGGTAAACTTTCATTTGAATCAAGAGTTTTTGGCTTAAAAATTTTCAGAAGCCACTAATTCGTGTAAAGAGCTTAGTTCAGGACTAGGCAAGGAAGGTCCAGGTTCCTTATTCAAAGTCATTCAGTTTCCCAGCTACTTAGTTAGTAGCTGGACAAAGACATGTAGGCATGCTTGGGAGGATAATAACTTGGTGCCTTTGTTCAACATTTAATTAGAGCAAAGGCACTGTGCTATGCAGAAGGTAAGAGAAGGGGATTATTGTGGCGCTTCTCAATCCTTTTCTATCATCCTCAACAATGTAGTTGTGGCTACAAATGTGTACCCTCTCCCAGCACAGCTAGCCTCTGAATTTAACCAGATTGTATCTTTTTGGAAGACAATTTATCAACTATTTATTGTGACTGGAAAATGCCTCTTGGAGCATTCACTGCTCCTTCTACCATAATCTGAGGGGCTAGCAAAGTAATTTTTCTTACCACATGTAATTCTGTTCCCTAGAGGAGATCTAGAAACTAAAATCTTCTCCATTTTGTTACATTTTCAGTTCCACTTATATAAGGCCACTAGCCTGAATACATGAGAATATTGTATGGTAATAGTGAACTGTTTTTTGTTTTTGTTTTTTTTTTTTTTCATTTTTCACTGTGTTTGAGCAACAAAAGGGAGCTTAAGTGATTATTGAATAAGACATTGACACCCAGGAAAGACATGGGACACCAGACATGATATCAAGCTAGACGTAAAGAGAGGTTGGAAAGTTTTCTGCTGAGAAGAAATAGCAGTCTCCATTGGGTGGGTTTCACTGCAGTTATTAAAGAGAGTGAGCTGGTCTGATGCAATTAACCTCTCATAGTCTCCTAGAGTCCTAAGACTCCATCTTTTATAGTAATTAAATAATTTCTGATTTCACATATCTTGCATGGATATGACAAGTTTTATTTTCCTTGGTATAACTTAGATATTTAATATTTATAAATATGTAATATTGATATATATACACAAAAATAAATATATAATATTTGTATATACACATATCTTTAATTGATTGTATATGAGTATGGAAAACATGATAATAGCACTCAGAAGTTGGTAGGAGCAGCAGTTTTCAATCCATGTAATATTATATCTAAATAGAAAGCAATCAGCTTGGAGGTTTTCTTGCTGACTGGTATATTGACATGATTGTGATACCTCCAGCTGGCTTTTTCACACTGAATGACAATTACACGCACGCCCCATGATAGTTGATGCTCACAGAGCATAAAGAGAAAGGAAAACAGTGATCTTAGGTCCATGAGGGAAGGCTATAACCACGGACAAAGTAAGCAAACAGAAACCTAGCTAATTGAAAGGGAGGATAGTTAAAATTTAGCATTGTTGAATTGGGAATAGCATCAATGTCAAAGGGAACTTGGATTTCACTGGGTGATTGAAAACTAACATGGCAAATTGTTTCTTTCTTCGAATTTATGGCACCAAAATAAGCCAAGGACTTTCCCCCACTGTGTCATAAAAAGGGAGCCATTGAATATACATGTCTGGAATGAGTTTGGATAAAAGCTGTTGTTCTCTAAAAATATTTTACCTTTTACATATTTTAACTGTGACTTATGGTTATGTGGCTTTGCATTCACATGGACATTAGTGACTTCTGTTTGAAAGTTCTGAGTATCTGAGTCTCTTTACCATCATGCAACTCTGTCCGTTATTCAGAGTAATAACACTTCTGATTTTTAAGCTAAGGAATAATATGTACATATGAAATTAGTCATAAACAATGAACAGTGATATATTAAGGCAAAAAAATATTAAAAGTTCTCCTTTGCATGTTTCAAAGAGGTACCTGAGTTACAGTGGAAAGATCTTGGTGGAAATTCAGAAAGTTTGGATTCAAGTCTCCACTCTGCCACTTCCCGTGGTTTTTGTCAAGTCATTTTTGTTCTCTTAGCCTTTCTCCCCTCTCACATTTGCACTATGGGGGCAGGAATTTTGCTTTCTAATCCCTGGGTTATTTCAAAATAGTATGTAGAAAGCCATGTGGAAAAAAAAGTGATATGCAAATGATGTGGATGGTGATGCTCCCAACTAGAAATTAATCTTTTCAAAAATTATGTTTCTTACATGCTATTTTACATCTTTTAAAGACAAAGCATAACCAATAACCAGCCATCTTTCCATGAAATAAGAAACATTTCATTACTATTTTTACCTGAATTGACAATGAAGAATAATGGAAAAAAGCTAAGTGGAAGCAAGAAATAACTAAATGCTATCAACTAACAGAGCTTATGTGTGTTGCTTCACAACCCTGAGGCTTTATTTATTTATTTTTTTTGTTCAAATGCAAATACTCTATTTTCTAAGTTCCTTTAAAATGTTATGATTTGGTAAGTTTTATCTTCATTTATCCTATTATTCTCTCTCTCTCTCTCTCTCTCTCTCTCTCACACACACACACACACACACACACACACACACACACACTCCTCTCTACCACTTTTTCCTTCTTCCTTAACAAGGTCTTCATGACTTAGCTCAGATGTCACATCTTCCAAGAATTCTTCTCTAATTTCTCCTCCCAACCTCAGTCTGGCTTAACTAAGTCTTCTCTAGGTTATGTTAATACCTTATGCCTAAGCTATATCATTGGACGCTGCTCTTGGGTTAAAAAGAGTGTATGTGTCTTTTACCCCAGCAACAATCTAAGACTCCTAAAAGATAGGAGTCATGTGCTATTCATTTGGGGGACTAGCATTTAGTAGATTCTTAGTAAATGTTTCTTTACTGAGTGAATAAATTAGTAAATGGATAATATATGAGAAGCTCTTTGAAAAGAAAAGACAATGTGCAATGTGATATTTTTCGAATATAACTGCAGGAGGAAGAAGTATTTATCTAGTGAAACAGTACTATATTTGGAAGCAAGAAATCAGTTATTGGGCCATTTCTACTAATTTGATGAGTAACTCCAGGAAAATCACTTGAGCTCTCTACATTTAACTTTCCATTCAAAAATGGGGCAATCTTCATTTCCCATTGCCTGCCTCATTAAGAGTGTCACAGAGGCCAAAACTGGAGCGGTTATGTGATATCTGCTGATTTTTAAAAATAAAGTTATGTTATGCATTTTAGGGGCTGCATTAATACCTGTTCATAGTCAAACACATATCTCACTTTATACTGAAAAATTCCTGAAAAGTTTTCTCTAAACAATTAGAGAACTAGATAGCAGTTTAAGTAGACTGAAGAAGATTTATATTTAAGGCATAGTTTTGGTCTAAGACCAGTTTTGTAGTATACTGAATCCTTTTGAAAGGGAAAAATTATTTATAATTTATTTTATAATTTAGAATTTTCTTGTAACACCAGTTTCTTGAAGTAGCACCCTCCTATATCCCACCACATCTCTTCTTCTGCTCCGCAAGCCATTGTTGCTAACAGTGGAGAAGAACTATCCTCCACTGAACCGTCTGTATTGTCTTTGGGATGTTGAATTTTTGTTCAGGAGCACAACCTCTGTCCTGCAAATGATAATTTCCAGCATTGCACACAGATATCTGTGTCTTTGAGAAATAAGCAAAGAAGATGAGTTTTTCCGGAACTTTCGGATGTCTTGATCCTAAACTAAAATAAAAAGTACAACTCTTAATAATTCCCTAGAAGAGTAGGGATTTTTTTTTCTTTTCAAACAAAGTATTTTTGTTTTTCTGTTTGGAAATTGACCTCACAGTAACAAATCCAGAGTTATTTTCTCATGTAATTATGGAATTACTTATCTCCATTTTATCAGGACACTTCTTGTTCTCACCCAGGCAGGAACATAATTTAGGCTTTGCTTAGTCTTCAGTTAAGAATACAAACTGCACAGTGTTTAGATTTTCCTTGTTATGAAATTGTTATGGGGTTTCTTCTTAAGTGTCCCACTATGCTTCCGTATGAAAATTCTGTCTCATGGGAGTAGGACATCTCTGTCTTGATTGCTTTTTTCTTTTTGAATCAACTGGATCGAAGTATACTGTATGTATACTAAACTGTACCCATGTAACTCCATGTAGCCACCACCACAATCAAGGAGCAGGGCATTTCCAGCTACCTCCAAAAGATCCCTCATGTCTCTTTGCATTCACTTCCCATTCCATCTCAGCCCAAGGCAACCACAGATTTGCTTTCTGTCAGCATAGATTAGTTTGCATGACTGTCTTTTATTGAGCCCACCTTCTTAGAGTTGAGTTTCTTTCTAGGGAGACAAACTATATGGCTGGATTGAAGGAGAAGGCAGAGCCGAGGCATTTATTTAATCTTCAGATGTGATGAGCACTAAATCTTTGTGGAAGCAAGGATTATCAGAAGTCATAGGCCAGGTAGTTAGTTTCCTTTAGAACATGGGTAACAAAGAACTACGAAATAGGAATGAAGTTTGCATCTGGGTCATTAAAACCAGAAACACCCAAGAGGAGGTTCAGGATATGCAGCAGCTATGATGAAGGAACTTTTCCATTCTTCACATGAACTTGATCTTATGCTTTTAGCCATCACTAAACTACTTGGGGGGTCTGATATTTGTTTTTTATATGCTCACCTTTCAGAAGTGAGTGAGGTTGTTTCCCTTTCATCATGTAAAGTTATGAGATATAAACTCTTATTTTTAGGAGTGCAGGAATTTGTTCCATTCAAATTTTGAAAGTGGTCAAGGGACAGGGCCAAGACTACTTATCTTCATTTGGCTTTAGTGCAGTAGTTCTGACTACTGGACATTTGACTTTATACGGCTAAGAGTCAAGAGCTGTTTGGTGAGATGTTTGCGAAAGGATTGGCATGAAATTGCCCGACTGGTATTTTATGCTTGTGCCACAGTCCAGAAATAAACATTACATTTCTTTCTCTAAATATATTTGTGTCCTGGATAGCCAACTGACAACTATTGTCTCTCTCTCCTTCTTTCTTTTCTTTTCTTTTCTTTTCTTTTCTTTTCTTTTCTTTTCTTTTCTTTTCTTTCTTTCTTTCTTTCTTTCTTTCTTTCTTTCCTTCTTTCTTTCTTTCTTTCTTTCTTTCTTTCTTTCTTTCTTTCTTTCTTTCTTTTTTTTGATTTTCCAGTTAAATAGCAATTGTTTTGGATGAAGGAACAGCACTGTTTAAAACTCTTTCACTCTGAAGTGTCTCCTGGGTAAGAAGGAAAATAGATTTCCAGTCTTAAGAATCAAATGGCCCTATTCAATGTCAGTCCTATGACTTTGCGCCCCCCCCCCCCACATGTTAAAATTTTGTTAAATTGGGCTCTAACCTGTTTCAAAGTAAAGTTGAGAGGCTCCTATATCAGAAATGTTCTAGATGCGGACGTATTTCTCACTTACAAAAGTACCTTTTTTCTTCATAATGTTTGGGAGAAGAAGTGACTTTTAACCTCTTGATGTCTAGGTTGCCTTTATTATTTTTAAGAAGGTTTAATTGACCAATTCCATTTAAATTTAACCTATTGTTTAGAAATTTCTGGGGACATAATTTATCTAAAGCAGTAAGTCAGATTCTTCTCTCCTTCCTCCCTTTTATTCTTTTATAGGCAAGAACTGGAGTATATGCAGATTATTGAGAGAGGAAAAATAATATCTGAAAAGGTGGCTTTCTTAAAAGGCACCAGCAGCATTAGTGTCATGTCTGAAGCACCCATTTGTGTCAACTGTACAGACCTTTCAATGGAAAATTGTGCTGTGCTACCTTTTAAAGTATGAAATGCTAATTTGGGATTTACAGTTTTTGAACTGGAGGGCTGCATTTTGCATGGGATTTTGTTTAATTTCCCAGTGAAAAAAGACATTTGAAACACAACTGCCTACAGCCAACTGTCAACAAAAATCAACTGTAATAGCACAGAGCCTGTCACTGATGTATGTGGTGATGTGGTAATCTTCTCAATTTAGCTGGATATTTCTTCTCCGTACAAAATAGCTGAAAGTCTTGCTAGGCATTTATGAATATCGAGAGGTATTATTAGGCTGATAATGGGGCCAGATTAAGGAAGGGTACACTGGTTCAAGATGTCAGTTAAAGAGACGCAGAATGGGACGATGCATGGCCCTCAGTATAAGGGACTCTTCGTATTTCAGGTCTGCTGAAGATTTGGGCGATAGCATGCTGAGTTCCATCTGCTGTGAAAGTGGCTTTCTGGGGAAAAAAATAAAGTTGTTATGCTATTTTTTCCCCCAGAAATCTGTTTTTGTTTATCAAGAGGGTGAAATAAAAAATCTCTGAAAATGGAAGTGAGGAGGGCAGACTAGGGAAATCTCTTGAGGTGAGACTGGTCAGTATGACTCTCCTTGCAGCGTGGAGAGCCAGTGGTTGACAGCTGGCATCTTTTCCCCCTAAGTCACGACTGTATAAGAGCTGGAAGAAGAGAATTCTTGTGGAGACTCTGTATTTTAGTGGTGGGACCCCATTTGGATTCTGAATAACAAACCTGCAAATGCAAGGAAAACAATAAAGCTGCAGATAAGCTATTCTTCGGCAAGGCACAAAGTTGGGACTTATTATTAGCTGTCATCAAAACATAGCATTAGTGAAGCATCTCATATCAAAAGGGTATTTAGAATCAAATGGCACTTTATGTTACCAGTTGCTTCTTTTTTTTTTTTTTTAAGTGAGCCATATTCAAATCTGGCCCCACCATTTTTTAGCTGCGTGGTAGCTTAGCTCTCTGTGTTTAAGTTTCTTCATCTCAACATTGGATTAATAATCATGCCCACGTCATAGGGATTTTGTGAGAAATTATTTAATAGGTATAAAGAGCTTAGAGCATGCTTGACCTATAATAAGTATCATGTGATCAGTTATCATCACCACCATCATCATCGTTAGCATCAGTACAAGCAACATATTTACTGTTCTCAAGTACTCATGGCAAAAAGAGAAATATACTAGCACATATGCTACATAACTTGTTGTGAAAGGTGTATCCATTTTTTTCTTGATCATTATGTTTTTATATGTAGATGGAAGACAGGAGTGAATTGTGTTATTTTAGCTACAGGGAATATGTTCTAAGATACTTATAAATAGCACCATGGCTAATAAGAATTTGAGAGTGCCCTGGCCCGTTTCTGCACTGCCTGCCCGGTGCCCCTTTTTCTGTGGCTCTACCCTTCTGCTGTCCCTGCTTCCCATGTGACCTTGATCTCTTTCCTTCCCTGCTTACTTTGGCCAATAGTGATAAATCAAGGATGGACCTCTGATGGAGGAGTGTGGCTCCAGATAGGCACGTTGGTGACATGTCTTGGCACACCCCTAAGAACAGCTAGATTGAGCCAATCTAATCTCTTTCTCTGCAATTCCATGATTGAGCATGGAGGTGCAATTGTCAGTTATCAGTAGGTACCCAAATTTAAAGACATGGAGAGGAAGGCAGAGTTAGATGTGGCTTTGGAAGTTATATACAAATTCAAGCTCGGGTAAGACAGTGGAGCAAAGAGGAAGGCAACACCGTGAGACAGACTCTCTGTGGCTGCCTGTTTTTCTGTGTTTCCTGAGCTTTCATAACTTGGCTCTCAGGGGCGCCTGGATGGCTCAGTTGATTAAGCATCCACCTTCAGCTCAGGTCATGATCTCACAGTTCATGAGTTTGAACCCTGCGTCAGGCTCTGTGCTAACATCTTAGAGCCTGGTACCTGCTTTGGATTCTGTGTCTCTCTCTCTTTGCCCTTCCCCTGCTCTCTCTCTCTCTCTCTCTCTCTCTCTCTCTCTCTCTCTCTCAAAGATAAATAGACCTGGCTCTGCAATTTTTCCAGATCTCATGAGCCCTCTTTATGTCCCTACAACAAACTTCCTGTCCTCTTGACTTCCCACTCATTTGAGAATTTTTCTGTTTGCTGCAACCAGTTAGGGCATGGAGAGTCGAAGGTTCCATGTGTGGTAAGAAGTAAAGTTTTCTGCTGATGAGTAAAAAAAAAAAAACAAAAAACAAAAACACTGCATGTAATGGAATTAAAATGACATTGACAGAGCAGTCAGGGAAATTTCCATTATCCATTTTCAAAGTCTTAGGAATGAAGGATTGGCAGAAATAGGAAATGGGCAATTATCTCTAGGTTCTAGTGGACTGACAAGGTCTTTGCACATATGGTGATTACTTTTTAATGGCATGGTCAGATAGATGATCAACAAGTAAATATAAATAAACATGGTAACAGTAATTTATAGTCTGAGATGACTTTGATGAGGGAAATAGTTTAGATAAGGAGTAAAATTAGGCGATGGATTGGAAGTTGGCTGAAGTATGTTCTTTAGTACCACATGATTTTGCTGGGGCACCGCCTCTGAGTGAAAAAATATGACCACCATCCATCCCCTTCCTTGGCCTTGGCCAATGATGATGGACTGGGAATGGATCTCTAATGGAAGAGTGTAGCCTAAGACAAGCACAGGTATAACATAGTTATATACTAGATCAACATATACTCCAGGTAGATATGGACCACTCTAGCTTTTCTGCCTTTTATTTTCAAAGATGACACCAAAACCATCATCATATTTTTGATTTTTTTTCTCTCTTTGGGATGGATTTGGATAGTGGATAATGGAACAACAATTTAATGAGCCTACCTTTTACTAGGCAATGTATAAGATCCTTTCCACAATTCTCTGATTTAACGAACAAAGCCACCCACTCTCACCTTGTAATCATTGGCATTTATAAATACAGTGGCTACCTGGGATTCAGGCTTCTGTCTTCATGTGGAAAGGAGCATTTTTCTCTGGACTAAAGAGTTTTTTAATCTGCTGCCTCTTTCCTCTAGCATAAAGTTCTAGCCTGAATACAGACTTTAAATGAGCAACCCATATGTAAATAATTAGTATAAGAGAGGAATTAACTATCATTACCCAATTGCTTTTTTTTTTCTTTTTAGAAATGATTTTCTATTCAGTTTTAAGCTTTCCAACTATTTTGATGGAGATCCAACTTGGAGAAAAGAAGTGTTTTTTGTTCTCATTATCACTTCCTGTAAAACTGCATAGTTAATTTCCAGAGGTAGATATCCCTTTGAGTTCTCATGATAGGAAATAGAGAAATCGCTGTTCTGTGCCTTTAAGATCAAGAGAGATCAAGAACATTGGAAAGGGAATATACCATGCACAAGGTCGTATATGAAACAATGGGATTTAATGAGCATGAAAAATTCTGTCATTAATAGGTGAACAATTCTCTTGAGTCTTTCCCAGGATGCAAAACAAGTGGTCTCAGCAGGGACTTTTTCTTCTTCAGGGTTTTTATATATTGAAGAAAACGCAGATATAAGCACACTGACAAGTAAGCCTTTGGATGGAGTGGTGAGGCCAGGAGCACCACGGGCTACTTCTCGAGAAGGTGAGCATGACTGATTAGGGTGTTTTTCCAATGGTAGTAACTTGACATCTAAACAGGTCCTTTGGTGATGATATTCCTAGTTCTTCTTTACTGTGTGCTTTTCATTCAAAGGCATTTAAGTACGAGATGGAGGTGCAGCCATTACCACCCTATTGTCCATCAGAAATGACACGTCCCGAAATACTTACTTCGGGCAAAGCGGTGATGATACTCCTTCTTCGGAATGCCATTTTGCCCCAACGAGAAGATCTATATCTATCTCTTCATAGAGTTAGGCTTAGACAAGTGTGAGACCAGTACGCATTTTTTTTTTCTGATGAGCTCAGTATTCTCTGATGTTCATTACACAATTTTTCAAAAATACTCATCCAGAGCCTATGTCGTGCAACAAGCCACTGAAGATGCAGCAGTAAAGATGCAGCCACTGAAGATGTGCAGTAAAGAAGGCAGACACGTCTTGGCTGCTTACATGAGATTATATTCTAGTAAGGAAGACAGATCATCAAGAAAATGTAAACAAGGTAATTATAGATTGTGATGGTTACCAGGAAACAAAGTTTATCCAGTGGTGCTCAGGGCCATCCCATCCTCACACCAAACCTCCCACATGCCTTCTTAGTCTTTGAAGCGCACAGCTGACTTTTCTAGTTTTACATACATAGCTATAGCTAATGCAGCTTCAAGCGCTCCTCTCTTTCCAAATTCTTGTCCCTAAATCTTTTCTATATAGACATTTTAGAACTGCCAGTGGGCCCAGTAGTAAGACGTTTTCTTGGGAAAAAAGACACAAGACACAAATTGTGTGTTATCAAAGTCTAGAACTCCGAGAGGACAAGTAGCTGTGTGGTAGTTATTTGCATACACATCTGTCTTCCCTATTAGATCTCCTTGAAAGTAGACACTAATGTATTTTTTTGTCTCCTGTGTTACATGCACATAGTAGGAACTCAGTATATTGCTCAATGAATTCAATTGAATTAGCACAAACCACAGGCTTTTGCCAAAAGCACTAGTGAATTCGTGTTTGAAGAAAATTAACTAACAATTAAGATTAAAACGTCAGTATTCACATGGATTTTGGCTGAGGAGATACATTTCCTTACTGGTGAACATAAGGCTTTTCGGACCAATGAATCTGGTATCCGACAGTCCCTTGCCAGCAAGGCATGGCAGGAGTGGAAGGAGAGGAGCATGGGCTGAATGCAGACTTTGGCAAATGGTTGGCACTTCCATCTCTCCTGCCAGACTTATAAGCTCTTGGTGGGTGTGGCAGGAGATATGAGAGAGAGCAACTGAGAGGTCCTAGGATGAGACCTCCCTATGGAGGTGCCAAAGCTTTTTTTTTTTTTTTTTTTTTTTTTCGGTTTGAAGTTTGTGAGAAGGATGCATGCCTACCCCAACTGAATAATTTTGGGCTTCTTTTCTGGACACTGCCTTCAGGGACCTAGTTCAAACGATTTCTTTTGCTGAGATCTCACAATGTGTCAGCCTCATACATAGAGCCAGGGTTACAAAGATTGACAATCAAGATTCTTACCCTCAGGTGACCACTGTTCCCATTTGAGAGGTAGGAATTAACATGTAACCAGTAAAGAAAAGCCAGCCGTGTTATTCTCCCTGCCCTGAGAGTTCACCTTTGTGTGTACATGCACATGTGTGTACCCCCACAGATGTGCACACGCAGACACAGGCACATACACATGTACCTTAGCACTTTCCCATATAGGATAAATCAGAGTAATTGCTCCAAGCCCTTCATTTTGGTAATGGGACTTGAGGCTGGTTCCGGGCTTTCCAGGCTATGCCAAGGAGCAGGTTTCAGAGCAAGGACCAGGAAAGGCAACTTATATGGAAGAGGGATATGGTTTTATCAGCTGGCTTTGGTTATATGGACCTAAGTCCTCTATGATACAAATTGTATGAAATGAACAGCAGGAGTATACAATTTATTCAATCCTTCCGTTGTTCTTCACTTAAGAAATGATTGTTGAGTATCTGTTATGTGCTAGGGACTAGGGATGGTGCAGAAGGGAAAAAAATATAATCTACAGGAGGAGCAGACATTAAGCAAATAGTTCCACAAATATAAAATTTGCAAATATGATAAGGGCTAAGCTGCTAGGTGTTGTGGGAGGTTATAATAGGGGCATTTAACCCATTGGGGAAGACTTTTTTAAAACTTTACCTAGTTTTGCTAATAAAATACATTTTTGGGGTCTGGGGTGGGGAGGATTGGTTTGCTCTCCACTTTGTGTGGTCAATCTTTGTATCAGTATGTGAATGCCTGCACACAACTTAGACCGGTTCTATCTTTTTATCTCTTTACTTTTCATTTTACTTATGCATTTATGTACTTACACACAATTACAACTATTTTTAAGTTTATTTATTTATTTTGTGGGGGAGGCGCAGAGAAATAGGGAGAGAATCCCAAGCACTCAGAGCCCAATGTGCAGCTCGATCTCATGAACTGTGAGATCATGACCTGAGCTGAAACCAAGAGTTGTGCCCCACAACTATTTTTAAATGTTGCTGTGTTTACTCATCATCTTCAGGAGACTATAGGAATTGCATGGAAAGTGCAAATTCTTCAGTCACTCACCAGACATGGGTGGATGTTTCCAATGAGCTGGAAAACAGAACTGAGTGATGTATCATAAAACTTAGCTTTTATATTTTCAACTATGTTATATTAAGGTAGAATGCACTGGTGGTAGCATGGTGTGTGGAAAGAGCAGGGATTTGGGGTCCGAGAGCCTCCAACACTTGTCCACGGAGGCCTTGGTAATTTATATATCTTCCCTGAGCCTCAGTGACTCTGTCTGCAAGATGGAGATTATAACAGCTGCCTCAGAGGTTTTTTTGTGTGTGTGAAGAAATCTTTAAAGGCTCTAGGACAGTGATGCTCTAGCATTAGTAGGAGCTTGGTAAATATTTATTTCCTTTCCTGCATTCAGATTCTTGGGCCCCTTTATCATAAGTCTACATGGAGATACCCTGCTGACTTCAAAAAAGGTTTCTTTTGGGGCGCCTGGGTGGCGCAGTCGGTTAAGCGTCCGACTTCAGCCAGGTCACGATCTCGTGGTCCGTGAGTTCGAGCCCCGCGTCAGGCTCTGGGCTGATGGCTCGGAGCCTGGAGCCTGTTTCTGATTCTGTGTCTCCCTCTCTCTCTGCCCCTCCCCCTTTCATGCTCTGTCTCTCTCTGTCCCAAAAATAAATAAAAACGTTGAAAAAAAAATTTAAAAAAGAAAAAAAAGGTTTCTTTTACCATAGAAAGTGAGATCGAGGGGAAAATTCTCAAGGAATTCTCACCTTGACCTAGGGGAGATGAGATGCCCATACCCCGGCTCATAACAAGATTCCATAGAAAGAGGGAATGGAAGATGAATGTACATTAAAGTGATTCAAAACATGAGCAGACTCTGCAAGTGTTATGCACAGATGAGTTAATTGTTTTGCCTTAAATATATTTCCTGAAGAACAGAAGCCCGATCACAGCACACATCGTTATGTATTTTAGACAAACAGCACTTTGAATCAAATTATAGTACATGCATAAAATATTAAAATAAGACATTTATAACAAATCTTTCTAACTTAGTGCTCAGCTCTAAAATAGATTTATATGCGGATAAGCAATAGGTGCGATAAATGTGGTACAGATACCACAATTTAAATTGCAAATCAATGGGGCATCATGGGTAGAAGGAATGCAGACTTGAAGCACTGAGGGAAAAGATCCAGCCACGCAATATTTTTAGGTCTTCTGCCTGATTTTGTTTTGCAATGTCTGTATCTGGACTCCACATTTGATAAATTATAATATCTGCTCTCTCATATAGTTTCTTTACACACCCAATTTAAACGATCTAATTAAAACCTTCACTTATTGTTCCTTTTGTTTATTGTTGAACCGTTGCCAATATACAGCTCCCCAGAGTCTTCAGGTTATTTTCGTTCCTTGGGAGATTTTAGAAGGTTATTGTTTCCCAGTTAACAAAACAGGCAGGGGAATGGGGAATGATACCTCTGCACAATGCTGGTGTGCTGCCCACTTCACCAGATCACCTTGCACTCTTTTCCTCCCCCGTGGTTTGTTGGACAGTGTGCGGTGAACGTGTCGACAACTTGTCTCTAGGAATGATCCCTGCCCGAGAATATTAAACTTGTTTCATTTATTTTGAAGAACTTTAGGGCTGTCAAGTTGAACGTATATAGATATGAATGTTTCTGGGCTAGCTGGCCTTCTAGAGGACTCCCCCACCCCCATAGCAGAAGCCCTTGGAAGAAGTCTAAGGGATGAAGTTGCGCTGTAGGGCTCTGATGGGATCCAATCCATGCTGGAGAAGTAGATCATTTGCTAGGTGCCGATGCACAGCTCTGACTTGCCCAGCAGTCATTCTCAGGGCTGGAGGTCTGTGAACGGAGTGGATGAAGGGCAATCACAAGGAGTTAATGACAGTATTTCTGGGTGCTGATAACTAAAGAGATCTTTTAGCCAAAATTTTATATGTAGCTACAGAATCAAAACATCTCTCAGCAAGGAGTAGAGCTGTTTTACTTAGAAAACTTTCTTTGCCTGAACTGCATGGTAGAAACTTCTCTTCCCATTGAGTATCTGCAACTTTCGTTTTCCTTCACAGAGAAAGTCTGTGTTGCCATCGTTCTTCTCTTCTCGTCTCGTCTCTTCTCGTCTCTTCTTGTCTCTTCTCATCTCTTCCCCTTCTCCTTCCCCTTCCTCACCCCTCCTCTTCCCTTCCTTTCTTTTTTGCAATGTATTGTATTGAGTTTTTAATGCTTAGGTTCCTAGTGCAATGAACTTACCTACCTTTTTCCCACTCTGCTTGCCATAATTGTTTCCAATACTTTTTTGGAAGTTGCTGCCTTAAAATTAATAAAGAAAAAGAAATGTCTTCATATCCAAGACTTCAGGTGGCAAGCTTCAACCATACTTCATACGTCAGCCAACCACACCAGAAGAGACGACAATGCCTGGCTATATTCCTGCTGTAAAGTCGTATCCACAAAATTATATCTGTCAGTGCTTACCTCCATGTAGGTCAGTACGATTAGGACAGCTCTTAGGAAGAAATTAAATATATGGAATTAAATACATGTATACAGATGGTTCCTGGAACTAAAGAACCAGTATGCATTCCCAGTAGTCTGTTCCAATAAGAGCCAAGTGCAACCTTAAAATAGAGATGTAAAGAGTTAGATCTGTGCTATCCATTACAGTAGCCACTGGCTGTATGTGGCTACTAAGCACTTAAAATGTAGTTAATCTTAGTTGGCAAGAGCTTTGAATGTAAAATACATACCAAATGTTGAAAAATTAACACAAAAAAGTGAAAAAAAATCTCAGTTTTTATATTGATTATCAGAATGATAATATTTTAGATATTTTGGATCAATAAAATATATTATTAAAATCATTTTCATATGTTTCTTTTTCTTTAAAATGTGGCTACTAGAAAATTTAAAATTATATATGTGGCTCACATTATATTTCTGTTGGACAGTACTGAGCAAGATTGATGTCAGGTAATATTGTAACGAATTGACTTAAAAGACTTTGGTGTTAGGCAACTCACTTTGTTCTTTATAGCATGGCTGAAATGCATTGTAAATGGAGTCCTATTTTAAGTATGCCAGGAGATCTTACTGGTTATAGTAACCCCATGGTGAGAACCGCCATATTTTGAGTAATTGCTCCCTAATATATTTGTTTAATAGGTTTTCATTTTAGGGGCACCTGAGTGGCTCAGTCAGTTAAGTGTCTGACTCTTGATTTCAGCTCAAGTCATGATCTCACAGTTCATGAGATCGAGCCCTGTGTCAGGTTCTGTGCTGGATAGCACAGAGCCTGCTTGGGATTCTCTCTCTCCCTCTCTCTCTGCCCCTTCCTCTTTCTCTCTGCCCCTCCCTGGCTCACGCTCTCCCCTTCTCTCTCCAAATAAATAACTAAACATTTAAAAGAATAGGCTTGGATTTTAATAGGGTTTTCCTAAAGCAAAGCTCACCAATTTTATCATTTGCTTTCCAATATGACCATTATTTATCTCTGTGCGACGAGTCTCTGGCCTTTCATGGAATACATGTTTTTGTTTATTTATCTTTCATAATTGCCACTTTTTAGAAGGTAAGTGTGGTTGGGGTGAACATGCTTGGATTCTTAGGGTGGACTGCCTGGGCTCAGCCGATAGTGACTCTTGGCATATCCACCTCTCTAGGTTGAACTCTCCTCATCTGTGAAATGAGACAACAACTCAGAGCTTGCAGGGGAGTAATGCACACTTTATGGGATGATTGCTATCTTGGGCCTATGGACTCAGTGGGGTGAGTCCCCTGTCACATCCTTTTGTTTTATAAGTGCCTTGGGCCCAAGTTTCTAGGACACTGAATCTATATTGCTGACCACTGATTATTTTTCCTGAGGAAAGGCCATTATTCTGAGCACTGTGTGCCTGTTTGATATACTCAAACAGATACTCAGGTGTCTGCATATATACATATATACTCATGACACTTGTGAAGAGTATCACACATAAACTCTTGGCCTTTGTCTTTGCATTTGCCCTCCTCCCTGCACAAATTGCCCTCCATCCCCCATTATTTCCTTCCCCCGTTGTCTTGTCCGTCCTTCAATGTCCAGATGAAGTGTCACCTCTTTCATTAAGCCTTCTTGGACTACTTCAGAGAGGACTAATTTATCAGCTTTATACATGTTATTGCCAATACAAGCCAGCTTAAATGAAGTAACAAATATTTATCTGGTGTTTCAAATTCCAGTGCTCTCTGCCAAGTGATTTCAAGCTCAATTTTGGTTTCATGCACTGAACTATAAGTGTTTTGAAGGCAGCGGCTATGCTTCATACCCACTTCACCACCTCCATGTATCTTGATCAAAAAATACTTACTGATTAATTGACTGGCTAGGGCCTGGCTGATAGCAAATTTTCTACTGCAAGAATAAGTATTCATGATAGGAAGTGACCCGGCAAGAAAAAGAACATACACCATCTTTACGGCTATCCGTGGTGAGTAATTAATACACATGTCAAAATTTAAGATCATCATCACGTAAAATCCCTGTCTTCTTTAACTGCGGAGTTCTAGGAGATACCTGAGTTAGTAGGAAGATGACTTAAATAAGTTTCCGATTCTGGATCCTTCAGAGGTACATAGATATGTGTAATATATACATGTAGATAGATGTATTAAGATCACTAAGATGCTTAGTTTCTATTTGTAGTCTTTTCTCAATAAGGCAGTGGGACATTGGTGCTTTCAAGTGGAGTTTAGAGATGTTGAATATGACATTCATGTCATTAAAAATAGTTAGTTCTTCTTGGCTACATTCACAAAGAAGTCCCCTAATGCTTCCTTTAATTGGCAGGATCCACACGTGGTGTCTATTTTGCAAATGTACTCTGCACAGAGCGGCTCGAGCTGTGTATGTGTCTGTGTATGTTCTCTGTAGGTGACACTACACCCTAATCAGACAATTCGTGCATTGTACTAGGACATACTGTATGCAGACAATGCCTCGCCTACCACTCCCCCCCCCCTTTTTTTAAACCCTGAAATATGGTTGATATGGTCCATTGCAAAATGAACCTATATTGGAAATGGCAAAATTGTAATGTAAAATATACCGGGGTCAGTGGGGTGTGCTGTTTTTTGCATATATTTTTTCTCCCCTGACCCATGCCATTCCCCTGCATATGGGGAAAAAAGCTTCATCTCACACAGAAATGTGATGTCCTTTACTGCCAGAGGCTGTTGCTGTTTTAAATGAGGAAAAAGCACAATGCATGAAGAAGGAAAATTAAAGCATATTCATTTTGGAAATTAGATATGGTGTCAGGAGACTCTCGGAAAATAGCCCCGTTTGAATGGAGCCCCACACTACAAGACAGTTCACTGAACTTTTGACCACTATTTATGCTATGGAAGCTTTTGAAATAGGGAAGAGAGCAAAACATTTTATAGCTGCTTAATAGCTGAGTTCATTTTTCTTTCTTTCTTTTTCTCCCACCAGGCATTTGTCTATCCCTTCGGTGTATATAAGATATGCAAACACCATGTAGTTTATTGGCAGGCCTTTGTGTTAATGTTTCCAGGTTGGTTCCAAAACACACAGCTACTGGATGAGAGACTCTCCTGGCCAACCCAGTGACCTTCTTTACCCTCCACAGCACAGTCTGCCTCCTGCCCTGTGGCTAGTCTGGAATGGCCAGGGTCACACAGGCCTTGCGAGTGACGATGACCTCTTTAGAGGTCATTCTGCCAATGCAGAGAGAATATACCTTTCACAATTCCCAGGGAATCCTTATGCAAAATTGGACAGGGATGGGAGAGATGATGGAAAAGGCATTTTGTCTCATTTCTCCCTTTCTATTATTTGGAAGAACAGTTCTCAATTTGTGATCATCCCTGTTCTGCTTCATTGCTGCCCTCCTGCAGAGCATATCACACCAGCCAGGTTAAGTGGGATTCAAGGGCCCTCCAGGAAGGACAGCCAAGATACTTGATTAACACTGAATAAGGAAGCACCTGCAAAAATAAGGTAGGGGAAGAGTTAATCAGGAGTGGATGGTGAGGTCAACTAGAAGTGGAAAAAGAAACCCAATATGAATGGGTATTAATGAAAAATATGCCTTAACTTTTATACAAATATGAAGCATGGAGCTAAATATTACAAATTACAGGTTGTGAGTCTGTGTCAGCTTTATTATTGTTATTACTATTAATGCAATGATATCAAACCTAAGGGGTCGCTGGTGTTTGTTTAATTTATTTTCTGGGAAAGCTTGGCATTTCATTTCCAAGTGAGGACCTTTTTTCTGGCCTCTCGGTGACCTGCCTACACGGGCACAAATTGGGCTCCGCCTCTCTTAGGACCTGTGAGCTCCTTAGTGTTCTCTCTTTTGGATCATCACCAGCCTGGACTCTCAGGGCTTTACCCCTCACTCCATTCCTCAATCCACCATGGGTCTCTCACTTCCATTAGGAAGTGATACAATATCAAGATTTTCGAGGTGGCTTGAGGTGGGGTGGGACGAGGGATGCTGAGAGAAGGCTTAACCGTGGAATCACTTTGTGCCACAAAATGTTGAAATGTGTCTGAATGCTCACTTTCTGTGAGGTCATGTCTTTGGCTTGGGAAATAAGGACACTCTGTTCCCATACACAGCTATGAATCCTTTGCAGACTCACTCGAGGAAAACTTCAACATGGCACATGTTGCCGTTTTCTTCTGCCTGTGCTCTTTGGTTTTAACTTCAGAGAGGGAGGGAGCGGGATGGAGGGAGAAAGAGCCCATCTCTCTCCTCCCCCACTCCCAGCCTTATTCATTAGGAGAAGATTTTTTTCCTCCCTTGGACAGGAAACTTCTCTCCTCTCACTAGCCAGTAACAACCCTTCTGTTCATCCTTATGTCAGACCCTCACAACTGCACTAATATGATCTCTGATGATTGGAAGGGAGCGGGAGAGTGTTGTAAGGGCCGCTCAGAAGTCAGGAGATGGCTCAGGATCTTCTCAGAGCAAGAACTCCTCCCGACTATCTACTTTCTGCCAGGACTGGGAGGTTGAAATCTGTGTGCTGACCTCAGGCCACAGGCTGAGAGAAACCTGAGAAGTGCTTTCATTACAATCTTCTTGGCCTCAGAAACTGCCCTCCTTTGTTTCCTGTTCTCCCTGAGGCTTCTTGGCACTGCCAGTAGCCATGTTGCTTTTGCTCAGGCTTTGTGTGAGGAAAGTCCCGGGGAGACCTGGGGAACTGCTCTGTGCTCCTGCCCATACTACCCACCCACCTCCAGTCTGTAGTCTGATGAATGGACCTGAGATAGGATGAGGGGGATGCAAAGGGGCGGAGTCGTGCTGGCCATGTCAACTGTTGGCAGAAAACAGGTGCCAGAATTGGTGACATCAAGTAAGTGCAGTTTAGAGCTGGGAGTGGGGGAAAGTGAAGGATCAAGCTTGGAAAATTCTCAAGCCCTCCCAGGCTGCTTCACCCTGTCCTTCCTACTTATGAAGACTTTGCTGAGATGGACCCATGGTGGACTCGAATGCCCTTCATTCGTCTGTCACCCCTGCCTTGGCAGAGGATTACCCCTGCAGTTGTCACACCATTTGTGATGGCCCATGGTTCCCTTGCCATTGTGGTGGCTGATGGGGATGAGCTTATTAAATAATGAAGCAAAGGGGAGAAAATGATCAAATCCAGCACCAAATGCAATAATAACCATAATGATTTTCTTTTCTTTCTTAAGACAATGAGGAGAGAGGCCTAGGCAGGATTTCTGCTTTGCTTAATTATAAAAGGACATATTATAGCAAATATGATGATTGTTTTAGTTTAGGAATTTCAAGTCTGACTCGAGTCTGACTATCATATTCTGATGACCAGGCCTTAAATGCAAATCCGTCTTAAAAGATAGTTCTCATCAGGTGCAGTATTGGTAAGATGACCTCAATGCATGTTGACCATGTGGTGGTGAGGTGTTTTCTGGGTCACAGGGGACTTTGCTGGTAGTTCCTGAGTATTTCTGTTATTCTTATGGTAGTCCAAGAAATAGGATTTTTTTAAAAAAAGTTTAGCCGTTTCCTTTTTTTAAAGTTTATTTATTTTGAGAGAGAGTGTGTGTGAGCGCACACATGCACACATGAGTTGGGGTCGGGGAGACGGAGAGAATCCCAGGCACTGCACTGTCAGCACAGAGCCTGACACAGGGCTTGAACTCACAAACCATGAGAAATCAAGGGTTGGATGTTAAACTGGCTGAGCCACCCGCGAGCCCCAAGCCATTTCTTTCTTTATGCAGTTGGGTTTTGGGTGAGGGTTGCAGGACATAGCAGACTGGTGAGAGGCAATGTGATGGAACAAAGAGGGACAAAGTAGCATTCAAATCCCAGGTCTGTCACTTGGCTGACTTCAAGGCCTTGGGCTGGTCAGACTCTCCCAAGTACAGTTATCTCATAAATAAAACAGAGTAATAATCTCTACCATGCAGCATTGTTTTGAAGATTGAAAGTACTACTCACATAATATTTACTTAATAAAAGATGTATTATTATTATCACTACAATAAGAGGTCTTAGAGCTAGATGAGGCCTTTAAGATCTACTAGTTCAACCTTCCCCCATCTTACAGAAAAAGAAACTAAGTTTAAGAGAAACTCAGCAACTTATTCAGCAACCACCAAAATGGCCTCAGAGCTTGCCACGGTTTATGTTCTTTGGGTGCCCAGATAATGGGTTATCTCAGTCAACTCAGGCTGCTGTAACAAAAATACCATAGACTACGTGGCTGAATGGAGCATTTCTTTCTCACAGTTCTGGAAGCTGGAAGTGCAAGTTCAAGGTGCCTACAGATTTGGTATCTGATGAAAGCCCTCTTCCTGGCTCATCAACAGCCTGTTTCTTACTGTGTCCTCATGTGGCAAATGGGGCCAGGGAGTTCTCTGGAGTCTCTCTTGTCAGGGCACCAATCCCATCATGAAAGTCTCATTGCCCTGACCTAATTACCTTCCAGAGGCTCCACCTTCAAATACCATCACACTGGGCATGAGACTTCAACCGAGGACTTTTGGGGCCACAAATATTCAGTCCATAGCATAAACTCCCCTCCTCCTTAGCATTTCTCAGGTCTGGATTTTCATGTTGTTAAAGATGAGTGCTAAATAAGAGTTTTTCTTAAGTGTTTTTTTTTTCCTCTTTTTTTTTTTTTAAATAAATTCTTAAGGTCCTTGGACCTCACATAGCCCTTGCTTCATTGATATTACTGTCCTTATTAGCTAGCCCTCTGATTCCCTTCAGTTGGAAAACTTTATTACCATATTGCCCTGTCTCAGCCTTGTTTTTTTCCACAGAGGGTAGAATACTTAATAAAAGACACCATGTACCATAATTTATTTAACTTTGTGGTTCCCAGAATTTTGTTTTAACTGATAAGTTAAATTTTTCTTTATTACTTTTTTTTGAAAATTTACTTCTTTCTAATAAGGGATGGATAGAAGTTTGTCAACATTTCAGTTTTCCAAGAGCTTTAAAGAAGTTTATTTTATCTATTAACACCGCTTCATGAATAAAAACATCTTTGAAAACCATAAAAAATAGAAATAATGAAATAGTAGAGCTCTCTTCAAGAAAGAATATCAGCAGAAGGGCATAAGCATTGTCTATGTGGTGAAGAGAAAAAAATTTTGTCACAGACCAGTATAGGCCCATAAACGAGTAAATGGGAGCCAATAGTCTAAGGGACAAGAGTTGGGCTACAATGTAAATTGAAAAACCTTAGGGGCGCCTGGGTGTCTCAGTTAGGCATCTGACTTCAGCTCAGGTCATGATTTTGTGGTCTGTGAGTTTGGGCCCTGTGTCAGGCTCTGTGCTAACATCTCAGAGCCTGAAGCCTGCTTCGGATTCTGTCTCCCTCTCTCTCTGCCCTCCCCCGCTCACACTCTGTCTCTCTGTCTCTCAGAAGTGAATAAACATTAAAAAAAAGTTGTAAAAAATTTAATTGAACAATATTAGCTCATCAGGAGCCTAAAATGGGGATAGCAATGTTAAAATGATTTCATAGAGTGGCTATGAGGTTCAAGTAAAATGACATGGAAATATGCTTTAAACATTCTGTGGTCCTGTGCAAATGTAATGGGTTATGGTTATCGTGTCAGAAAGCACTTACAGAACACCAAATTTTATTTATATATACATACATAATATAAATTATATATAATTATATATATACCGATATACAAGAGCTCTATAGGACCGTCATACCCCAGTACTGGGAAAAACAATGGGAGTGACAAGAACCATGGGATCTCGTCATAATCTAGTGAGCACAAAGAACTTTGGGAGTACAGAGGACAAAGTTACCATGGCTCTCACCTTGACAGAGTTCACAGAAACACTGCCACCATCCTGTCATCTGCATTGACTCTACCTCCCAAGTCCTTATCCCTAATGCTGGGTATATCCTCATGAAGAACTTTTGATCAACTGATTGTCTGCAGTATGTGGGGTAGCTCCCCAGATGAGATCTTGCTGTAGAGGCAGTGATGCTAGAAACTGAGTAATGTGAAGCTGTGTAGAATGATAAAAAAATAAATCAGTCCATCTCTCAGCCATTGTTACTGTATGCCTGATTCCAAAACCAATACCGACCCACGTTTTTCTCCAGCCCACATAAGCAGAATGTGCAGTGATCATGGGAGCACACACGTGTCAGGTCATTGTAGCTGGGAAAACATTGTGCTGAGCCATCACTGCAGATGAGAAAACTAAGATCCACAGGAGCTAAGAAACTTGCCTAGTAATGCATGGCAAATAACTGGCAAGGCGAAAAGTTTTAGAATAAATCTATATGACTCACCAGCTCACGGTCTTTTCAACAAACTTATAGTCATATATGTATGAGAGTTGTATGTCTTAATGAGTAGAATGAGGAAACTTCCATCAACATGGAAATGATGAACTTCTGCCTTTTTTCTCTTCCCCTAAATGACTTGCCTTTCATCTTTACCTTGACTGACTTTCTAACGCTAGTCACAGTTGAATTCCTTTTTCCGAGGTCCAAAGACAGATACTAATTTGGAGGCGATTAGTTCAGGCGTTGCGAGGGGGCCCAACTAACCTCTGCTTTCTCAGATATCAGACAAGTCAGGTTACCCAATTATTTCTGAGAGTAATTACTGTGTTTTCACTCTAGTCCATTTCTACTCTTTGGCTCATTGTTTACCTCAGAGAAGAGCAAAGAATGAATTCAAGTTACAGTCTGACATTACAATGAGATTGCCAATAGAAATCAATGACTTGTCCCATGACAAGCTAGGGTTTATGAGGCAGCCTAACGGTGTCCTTATATCTTTGCCTACCTCATTGTACTGCCATTCAAGCGGATTATACAATTTTCCTGTTATAAAGGGGGTGTAGTCAGGGCAAAAGAGAGTCTAATTGAGTTTAATAAAGCTGGAAGCAGTAGTACAGAAGAGAAAAGAATATTATAAATAGGATATTCCAATAAGAGTGGTCTGGGTTGTCTGTTAAGGTTGATATTTATGTCCACATTTATTGACCTTACAAAGGGGGTATAGACAGAGCAGATAGAGGTCAAGGAACTCACCTTTTCAGCAACAGAAACCTAGACTTCAGTGGAATTGAAAAGAGTTATACTCGATGTGGTGAAATGCCATTTCATCCATTTTGTATTTATGATGACTTCTGCTTATTTGGATAAAGTGGCAGAAAAATACAGCCTTCTCCAAACAAAGCAGCAAAGCCATATGGAGACCGTGTGGAGTTGCAGGAGATATACGTAGTTCTAGTGTTGTTCTCTCAGGTACAGTAGCCGCCAGCCACACGTGGCCACAGAGCTCTTGAATCAATGCATAGTTTGAATATGTGCTTTAATTATAAAATACACCCTGACTTTCACAGACTTGGGATGAAGAAAATAATCAAAAATCTCACTAATGGTTTTCATATTGTTTACATTTTGAACTGATAATATTTTGGATGAATAGGGTTAAATAAAACATTCAAACAATTTCACCTGTTTCTTTATACTCTTTAAAATGTAGCTGCTATGTCAAATTACATATGTGGCTTGCACTGTATTTTTAGCATACAGTGGTCATCTAATGCAATGCCTAAATGGTATCATCTGTGAGTCAAGTTCCAATAATTAGGAATGTCAATGTGTATTCTGCCGGCATGGGATATGGGTTTGCGCCCATGAGTCGGATGTGCACCTACACACACATCCATATTCATGCACGGTGAGGAATTCTATCACCTTTGGAAGGAGAGAAATCATCCCAATACAACCAAAGTTGCTTTCACACATAGAAATGATGTTTTCCTGCGTCTCTTTGTTTTAATAAAACCCCGAGCCCTAAAGAGCACAATTTGGAATAAGCTCCTAGAATAATTTATTGTTTCCTCTCCATGGATTAGAGAGGCGGTACTTGGAGCAGCTTGTTAAAGAGAAGAGCTTGGCCCTTGCCCTTGCTCTGTGTTTAATGATCCTCTCTTCATGTGCTACCTCTCTAATCTGCAGAGAGATAGGTACAAATTGTGTCTATAATGTTATATTACTTAACAGTATAATGTATGATAAATCATAGAATTGCATCCCTACCTTGTAATTGGTGAGATGTGTTGCATGAGAGATCCCCTAATTCAATAGAGAGCGGTTGCTCTTATGCATAACTGCCTCTCTGGATCAAACCAATTCAGCCCACAAGTGATGAGGGGAGAGTTAAAGCTTTTTTAATTAAAAAAAAAAAGGAAAAATATGACTTAGAAAGGCTTTATTGGCCCCTGGATTCAAAGACTGTTTAATAATCCTCTACACAAATGGAGCCTCTTTCCCCTCCCCCCCTTTTTTTCCCTGTAGGCGGCATGGATGGGCCATCTGTAGGAAATAGGTACCTGGGAGGACAGACAATTCATGTTCTCACATGTGGCAGTCATCACTTTTGATATGTTGCCCTTAGCCAAGTGTGCTTATTATTTTTGAAAGTCACTGTCTTCCTGTTGTTATCCCCACATATTTTATCCTGAACACTTTTTGCTTTTGTTTTAAAGTCTATTCATTTGTTTTGAGAAAGAGAGAGAGAGGTGGGGAAGGGGCAGAGAGAGAGGGAGAGAATCTCATGCAGGCTCCGTGCTGTCAGTGCAGAGCCCAACGTGGGGCTTGAACCCGTGACCTGTGAGATCATGACTTGAGCCAAAATCAAGAGTCAGCCGCTTAACCGACTGAACCCCCCAGGGACCCCTGCTTTTGTCTTAAATCCCTTCCTTTTACCTAGATAGTCCACCCCCTGATCCTTCAGAGTTCTTTCATCTTCTTTTGTTTTCTCTTCCTAATTCCTTAAACGTCTTATTGTATTTTTTAGCACTGCCTATTTTGGTGACCTGTTTTCCTAACTCGTAATCTTTTAAACTTCCCAAGTTTTCCTGCAAAACAAGTAGCATGAGGGTGTTTAACAGTGCAGAAAGATGGAGCGTGGGCGACGTCATTTCCATTCCTCAGAACACACGGAGGTTTTAGTAGGAAGCCATACTCATATAGAAAGGAGCAGGGACAGTAGCATATAGATCTTGATTGTTCTTGGCCATCTGAAAATCTCTGACCAGCACTATACTTAATTGGATCATTGACTGTTCAGAAATTAGTTTTGAAGAGAACCAAAATAAAATTTGACAGGTGAGCTTAATTAAGTCTGTTACAGTTGTTATGACTTTTTTATACAAATTAGACTGTTCCAGCTGGAGGGGGGGATCACAGATGTCCCTAACTTTCCAAAGGGGTGGAAGAAACATGGGGGAAATAACCAGTATCAGCAATTCCTTGAAGGAGATCTGGGTCTAGCATTCGTTTCCCTTGGCCCTCATAAGCTCTCTTCCCATTCCCTCACAGAGTCTCTTTTCAGGGAGCTTCTCTTTAGGAGCCGAACTCTAGGATGCGTTGTTTGGGGCTGAAAAATACCCAATAAAAGTTGTCTCACACTTGTCCCCGACAACTCACCATTCATCATTTAGTAAATGAGCGAGATGCGGTGACCTGATTTTTCACTTTCAAAACTTTCATGTGTACATATTTTAAGAAAGATAAAACAGATCGTGTGGTCTTAACTCAGTCACTTCTCAAGTCTGACTTTCTGAGAAGAGTAGAAGGGCAGCTTTTGACATGAGTCATTGATTCTGTCCAAACAGACCTAGGGATAGTGCCAAAATTGCAGCCTAGCACAGCCTACTTGCAAAAGTGGTGGCTTTGAAGGTGGAATTGCCTTATGGTGTTTGATCACATCTACATCGCTTTTCCTGTACTCTACTTTTTCACGTCTTAATAAAGAGAAACAATTCATTTGGTAAAGAATCTATAATACAATTTCCAGAGATTATCCTGCCATTTCTCAACTGCCAGATATATTTTATTTTTGCTCTGCATGTAACCAAGGAAAACAAGGTTGCAAAATGATGCCAGCTTATGCTTTTCAGCTATGAGATGTCAATAGCCCTTGATTTTGTTGCTGTTGTCACTAATTTCTGCAAGTTCACAAAAAAGTGTCATAAAAACAAATTGCTTTTAAACATCCTATCATTATTCACCCAGTATTCTTATGAGATATAAGAATATATTTGCCATAGTTTTTGAAATCACTTTTAATCACATATATTCAGGCCCTTAGAAAAGGCTACTTAAGCTCTATTTTTTATTTTCCTCTCAGCTTTTTTTCCCCCCTTCCTTGTGTTTTCATGCTGACATTTTTACTATAAAGTCACATTTTCATCTAGGACAATGGCATCTTGTTTTTAAAGCAAACAAACACGAGACGATTTGTTTTGAAAATATGTGGGTTGATGACAAAGTCATAAGAATTTCAGGGAAATGTCAGCGCTGGTGTCAGGAGAGCCAGTTCTCATGTGTTTCTTCTATGAAAATGGGATTCGGTGCCTTATGCTGACGACCTGCGCACAGAGCAGAAGTTTCTTTGTTTTTGCCGGGCACCAGCTTCCTCCTTCATTGCAAGCCCACTTGATGGTTTCGAAAGATCAATTCTACTTTGCAGTGAATGTATCTCTTAACCTTTTCCCTAGAAACTGAAACAATATACAAGTGAGTTCCACAAAAGGGGGAACTCTTAGATGAACGGCAAGGAAGCGGAGGGTTATATTCTAATTCATCTAGAAAAGAGCATTTTCACTAATCAGTACCCATATCATACATTTGTAAAAATGACTGCCTGACAGGTGAAAAATCTATTTTTTTTGACAACGTACATTTAGTCTTAAATCAGTCCAACACAATAGTTCCTTTTTTTGCTTTACACAAACTCTCTTTCACCTTTTGATAAACTGTACCCCTGTGAGCCGTAGAATGTTTCAGATTCCTACCCTATTCTGCGTTGCAGCAATATTTTGAGAGCAATGTAACGCAGATTCATTTGGCAGAGTGTTTTTATATGCATATCAGTGCAAAGGTAGGATTTAATGATTTTGAGGATTAAAGGCTCTGTCCGAAACTTTGTAATGCGCTGTGAAATACTTGCGTGCGAATTGGACTCCTGACCCTCTGAGGCCTCTCTGAGGTATTCTATTTTAACCCGGTGCATAGAGCACAATAGCGATAAATCTTGAAGCAGATTAAGTAATTTCCCCATAGTGGTGTGTCTATTGGAGTTTCAAATAGCCCCACATAGGGATTCAAAGTCTTGCTACATTTGGATATTCCAGACTGTATCCCCTCTGTGTAAAAAAACTCTCTGGCGGGCAGCATCATGCACTTTGACCCCCGTGTAAGAGTATAAATGGATGCCCTACTGGGCTGCTTGAATGCTAATTATTTTGCTGCTCCTGAATCCTTAAAAATAAAATAAAAGAAAGACAGAGAAGAAAAGATGGCCCATTTGCATGCTTAAAATATGCCAAAGATTGTATGAAATGGAAGCTTGAGACATTATGACAGTCTGAGGTTTCAGGATGCCATTGGGGATTTGACTTACTTTTCTATTTTGCTGGCAGATATTCTCGTTTGGCCTGGGCAGTTTTGGTTAGAAAAATCTCCAAGGCTTACCTGAGATAGCATTCATGAGCATGGGTACCCCGGGACAGCCGGGAAAGAACACACGGGACCCAGAGCTGGGACTAGAAATAGTGGTGTCTCTTCATGGGAGCTATCTTGAATTCAGCACTTTGGTAGAGGAGAAACTTTGCATTGTGTCTTCTCAGTGCCAACACCTTTGTGAGGTATAAAGGTCAGATCTACATAATGAAACAAAAGCAGGGCCAGGTCAGAGAGAGGGAGAGTTGTTTAATCTAGGAGACCAACAAACTTTGGAGATTTGATTAAAAACCCGAATGCTTCTGTGGGAACAAGCATCTAATTAGTATGGGTAATCTAAATGTGCCCTTGACTTCTTTGTTCCTTTTTGCAAATGACAAGTCTTCTCACTAAACACATTTTCAAAAACAGAAACCATGGGCTCCGGCAGAACACTATATGTGGCCCACTGATTTCTCCGCTCCTTTGAAGAAAAGACCTGTGGGCAGTATTGTCATTACAGGGAGAGAGCACTTGGCAGTATGGTGTTGACAGCACATTAAGAAAAACAAACAAGAGAAGTAGGGCTCCAAGCACTCTCTGTTTCCCAGATCAAACCTCAGGGCCCTTCTTGTGGCCTGTCCAGTGGAAGGAACCAGGTGTGCAGCCCAAGCAAAGAGAAAATGTGCCAGTGGGCGTGTGGACAATTGTACGCACAATTGTATGGTCGTGGGGGTATTGAGTGTGCATACATGTGTGAGAGTGTGTGCACGTGCATTTGTGTGGAGAGCATGTATACGTATAGGCAAGTATGCATGATGGGCGTGTAGATTGTAGTTGTGTGTGTGTGTGTGTGTATGTGTGTGTGCGTGTCCATTTAAAAAATTATATATCACCACCTTAATCATGATTATACTCTTACTTATTATAGTCTGTCATGAAAAACAAGGAAAAGAAGAGCTATTGCTTCTTAGCGGCAGTAGGATGAAAATACAATTACTCCCTTCATAGTTTTGATGGGGGCATCATGAGGCAGAGCACACTCTGGCCTAGGAACATACATGTACATTAAGTTGGAGAAAGACGGAGAGCATTTGTTGAGTGGGTCTGAGTCAACGTGATGTTTAAATAATGTGCCCCACTCCCCCTATTTCCCTGACTTCCTCATTCCCCTGCCGGCTTCAAGGTCTCACCAACCCGGTGATTCATTCTGCATCGAAGCTCTTTCCTCCTGCTCCCGTTTTCCTCTTGGAGCTTTCTAACATGGTCCATATTTCTTTTTCCTCCTTATGTGTGTCTCTACAAAATATATACTAGAAATTCAGCATCGCAGAACCCCAGATCTCAGGCTTGGCATCACAGAAACTTAAAGCTGAAACTTAAAGCCTCCAGGATGTCCTAATTCAGTTCCTTCATTTACAGATGAGCATGTTTAGAGCAGATTCCAGGGGGTGGGAGTGGGGGCAGCCAGCTGAGGATCTGAGTATCCAAGCAATGTCATAGGGTTGATGTGGACATTTCACTAGAAGTTGTGGTGATCTGTGTCATGGCAGTGACTGGAAACGGTGCAGAGAGCATTTCCTTTAGGAGATTAAATGTGGAAACTTACATTCGTGAAAGTGCTTTCTGAGTTACGGCGTGGTAACTACAAGAAATGTAAGATGATTCTCATTTTTCCTTTCATAATTAATAATATACTGGGTGAAAGTTGTAACGTAACTTTTGAAACCATAAAACCTGGTGAAAACTGAAAAGTCTTTAAGTGCATATTTCAAAGAAGCCCTCTACTGTGTCTCAAAATTCTTTACTGCTGAGTTTCTGGAAAGCTGCTTTGAACATTCAGCCCTTTAGAGGAAAAGGGATCGTTCGTAGAGGTATAGAGAAAGAGCACTGGACTGGGAGATCTGCAGGCTCAGACCCCATTCCTGCTTGAGATTTTGCCATATTTATTTACTTGGTGTCCTAAGTGACTGCTAATTATTTAAGCTAAGTGGGACACCTAATTTTCTCTCGTCCAAAAGTGAGTCTCACCTTTTGCAGTGCATGGCCCCAAGTGTCCAGTTGCCCCAACCAGAAGTGTGGGAGGCTACCTCCCCTCGTCAGGACCTGTCACATTTGCCCCTAAATATCTCTTCAACTATCCTAGCTGCTGTTGTCCACATCTTTGTCTCACCTTGTTTTAATTCTAACTGGCCTCCCTTTCTCCAGCCTTGCTGCTTTCTCCTTCAAGTGCTAGCCAGATTGATGCTATAAATTCCACATTTGGTCAGCTCACTCCCCTGTTTAATACCCCTAATGATGTCAGAATGCTCTACGGAGGAAGTTCACAGTTGTTACCTCCATCCAGGAGCCTTTTGTGACCTGGCCTCTGCCATCTTACCAGGCTCCTCTTACTTCACAGCCCACACCCCAGTCTTCGGGATCTTTTTTTGTTTCTTCAGTGCACCATTTTACCTCTCACCTCTGAGCTTTCACATGCCATGTCCTTGGCTGAATACCTAAACGTAAGCTCTTTAAAAGCTCTCTTTTCCAGCTCTGTTATTTTCATATGGTTAAATCCATCTTATCTTTCAAGTCTCTGCATAAACATACCTTTGTCTGGAAGCCTCTCCTGATTGCTCCTCTCTCAGGTTGCTAATTTCTCTGTCCTGTTAGAGCATTTATCACAAATCATTAAACAGCCTGTGGTTCCCCCCACCACCATTAAGTCCATGAGATAAGGGACCAAGCATATATAATTTTTATATCGCTAGGTTTTACTCCAGTGCCCCATACATAGGCTGCATTCAAATAATGTATGTTGAATAAATGAATGTGTAAATGGCAGTGACTTATTTGTGACCTTGAACAAGTCACTTACCTTATTTGGGAGTCACTTACCTTATTTGGGACTCTATTTTCTTTGTGACTAGCATGAGAACATTGAACTAAAATTGCATGAAGGTAGCTTCCAGTTTTAAAGCCACTTGAATTTATAATGATATGTTTATTGACCTTTAAGAAATATGCTAGAAATTTCAAAATATCTGAGTCAGTGATACATAACTATGTTTGATTTGAGCTTATACATTTAGAAAGTTTGTAAAACTAGATCAGTACTGTCTACCTCGTGATTAATATCTTCCTAATGCAGCCAATATTGGTCAATTAATATCAGAGATCAAGAAAAGTGTATATACCCTTAAAGTTTGGGTTTTTTGGGCTTTCAGGACATGTGAAAGAAATTGTAAGAAATAATGTTTTTCTGAAAGAATTTGGGTCCAATCTAAAAGAGAGAAAATGGTTCAGAAGGAAATGCACTTTCATTGTTTCTCTAAGTTAATGAAATAGTTACTTGAACTTTATGGACTAAATATGGGAGCTAGTCAATATGTCTCTCAACTAAGTTGAACTTTTGGAAGTCAAACCATCGATATTTATTTGGTGGCCAAGTCTTAGGTCTTTAATTTCATTCTTAAATGAGAAAATGTAGTGTATGTCAGTGAATCTACAGATTATCCCCGTGAGGAAGCCAGTGAGGTGAGATAGCGCTGATGGCAAAGAGAAGCCACAAGACATTTGAGTGTAAAATATGCAGAGAAGAAATTTTTGAGCTTCTTGTTCTTAGTTTTTGGATGACCTCAAAGGTAAGAAATGCACATAATCTACTGTCAAAGAGAGCCAGTTTGGGGGAGCCATAATGCAAATCAACAGACATAGACACCACATTCCCTCCCCAGAGAAGCTGAGAAAAGGTCAGAGCTTTATACCAGGAGAATGATCCAATTAAATACCAATATGAAGCCAGCATGCTATGTGCCCAAAAAACAAAGCTAGGTATGCATTCTTATCAGTGCCTCTTTGTAGACCCCCTGAAGGTTGACCCCATAATTATTGTATTTGCTCTTCCCCACTCAGAAATATAACCAACTTTCCAAGCGTTTTGTCCTTGACTTTTCATATTTTACCCTTCTCTGCCTTGTGGTGGTTAGGTTTTAACATATCTGCTCCATGGTATTGTGGTACTGGAATTAAAAGCTCTACCTCTAGGATTATTTTTCCAATTTACTGCCTTCTAGGGCAGGGATTTATTCTTTAGACCTCTTGCCAATCTGCAGTTGCTAGCAAATGATATACTGGTTTGAAGATCTGGATAGTTTTAGGCAGGGAAATAAAATCATGAAAGAAAAGGATTTTGATCTGAGACTGAAATTCAGACAAAGGATTGTTGGTGGTGTTTGAGTAGACAGTGCATCAACATGGCTCTATATTAGCTAAAAGTGCCAGCTTACAGCAAGCAGGAGAGGACTCAAGAAGAAAATAAAACTAGGCCTACCTCTGCTTATTCAAATACCACCCACAACTTTCTGGGAAAAGAACATATGCAGAGCATATTTGAAAACATTATAAGGCATGCATAAAGTACAATATTAGTCAATTTTATATGCTCAGTTGCATGAAATCTGTGTGTTTAAAAAATATAATAATTTGCATTTCATGGCTTTTGATAACCTCAGGAGTGCACTTGAAATTCAGCACATGCCCACAGCACCTCCCAGCTCACCCCATTTTTAACTGAAGACCAATGGTTTCTATTAAGGGATCAGGCAGGGCCTCTGACAAGCCAGTCAATAACTATGTGAGGTTACTTCATTAATGCTATAATGGCTGATAGAGTGAGAGGCAAAAAACAGGTTCCTGACAGCAGCAAATGAAAATGATAGAGATTCCTGAAGCAATGCGCCTTTCCTTTGTCATTGTCTTTTGCTTCGCTTATTCAAAATGTGGCATTTATGTATTCAGTCTTGATGAATGTTGCAGGCTTTAAGTACTTTTTCCATCTCTAATGCAGTGCCAATTGCACATTGTTCTCTCTTTCTCTCTCTCTTCCCCTCTCCCTCTCTCTCTCTCTTTTTTCCTATAACCTCTGCTGTCAAGGCACTGCAGGCTGAAGGGTTGCAGGCACTGGCTAAATAGCTTTTGTGCTATAAATGGTGAAGGTGATGGGACAATGCATCATAAGTGCTGGCTGGGTCATAGAGCAGAGAGGGTGGTAGGAGCTGGGCCCTGCAGCTAAGACGGTGCAGGTCCCCCTGGCCCTGCCACTCTCTTGCCTTTATTTGGAAGCCCAGGCAAAAATCTCCAAGGAGCATAAAGACGTCTCTGTGAAGTTCAGACAGGAAAGCAACTGGGAAAGGAAAGCTCCCTGCAGGTGAATCACGAAGACAGGTTGCATTAACAGGACACTTCCGTTGGCCATGTTGAGAACCACGTGCCGATCTGGCCAGGCTGGGCTGACGTGATTGTCTGGCTTCTAGAGGCTGAAGTTTTTTTCAGCTTCTAAGTGTCTCGATGGGCACAGGCTCCATTCTGATCCTCGAGGGGACCTCCCACTCCGTCTGAATGGATACGAAGGGGTACACAGTGGAAAGACACGTCTTTGGCATTGGTGAGAGGGGGGCTTTAACACAGCTGGAGTGGGAGGTGCACACGTTTCCTTGATGCTGCTGAGTGCCTCCTTTGAGGTAGGTCAGAGTCCAGCAAAGGAGAGACGTGCAACGAAGCGAGAGTTCAGAGCTTCCCCGGGGCCTGTTCTGATGTGGTTTGGGGTGGCAAAGCAAGCCACATTAACAGGATTTCTTACACCTTTGGTGGCATGAGAACCAAACTTTGGAGGAGGAAATGGGATAAATCACTTGATAAAGACATATATTTGAATTTCAGCAGGCTTCACCAGGGAACTGATCTGTCTTTTGAGGTGTTTGGCTTCAGCTGGCAGAACATCAGAATATCAACACGGTCAGAGGCAAGGCAGGCAGGAATGAAAAACGGGATGGCCCTGATTCTCTACGGCTTCTCCCCATACAACTTGGGTGGTGGGACGTAGCCTCAAATTGCCACCATGTGTTGTAAAAACTGACTCAAATCCTTTGTGAAGGAGTCTGTACTAGAATATAAACAAACAAAAACCTACCAACCCACAATTAAATGCATAATTGTAGTCTGGATGTACAGGTGACTGTTTGGCTAGAAGCGGCGTAGCAGAAAGGACCAACCTTTATTTTTCTGTGGTTCCATCACAGAATGTGGTAATACTCTTCCATCTTTGTTTACTCCAGAAAGCCAGAGCAGAAGTTCTTGTCTAATTGAAGACTGAGCTGGCCTGAACTATGGTGTTTTATTCTGGGCAGCCTCCATTGCTTTGTCAATTACACAATTGTATTTTAATGGGTTTTGTTTTGTTTTTCTTACTGGTCTTTACCAATTATTTACATGTAGCTATTATTCTCTCTTTTTTGGTAAATGTTATGGGCTGAATTGTGCCTCTTCCCACATTCATATGTTAAAGTCCTAACCCCTCCTACCTCAGAATGTGACTGCACAGGAGGACAGGGTCTTTAAAGAGGTAATTAAGATAGGGACGTCTGGGTGGCTCAGTCAGTTGAGCTTCCAACTTCTGCTCAGGCCATGATCTCATGGTTTGTGAGTTCGAGCCCCGTGTCTGGCTCTGTGCTCTGTCTCCCTCTCTCCCTGCCCCTGCCCTGCTCATGCTTTGTCTCTCTCTTGTCTCTCAAAAATAAATAAATGTTAAAAAAATTTAAGAGTTAATTTAGATAAAAATGGGTCATTTGGGAAGCCCTATTCCAATATGACCAGTGTTCTTGTAAGAAAAGGAAATTAGGATATAGATAAGTACAGACTGAAGGTCCTATGAAGACATAGGGAAGAGATGGCCGTCTATGAGTCAAGGAGAGAGGCCTCAGAAGAAACCAACCCCACTGACATCTTTTTTTTTTAATGTTTATTTATTATTGAGAGACAGAGAGGCACAGACCGTGAGCAGGGGAGGGGTAGAGAGAGGGAGAGACACAGAATCCAAAGCAGGTTCCAGGCTCTGAGCCATCAGCACAGAACCCGATGCAGGGCTTGAGCTCCACGACCTGAGCTGAAGTCGGTCACCCAACCGAGCCACCCAGGCACGAGTTACCCTACACTTTTTTTTTTTTTTTTAATTTTCAACGCCACCTACATCTTAATCTCAGACTTCTAGCCTCCAGAATGGTGGGAAAATAAATCTGTGTTGTTTTAAGTCACCTACCCTCTATCATATGTCCCCAGTGATCAGCATTTCAATGAAATGAGTGCCTTCTCTGCATCCCTGTTTTTGACTTTTACTTGTAAGTTAGAGGTCCATAGATAAGAGGTAGAATTAAGTCATATATTTTGAAACATTCACACACATAAAGTTTCATCTTGCTGTGATGTTCTGTAACCTTTATCTTGCTCTGCATTCTAGTTTTAACATGTTTTGATAAATGTAGAAATAATTTATTTTAACAGCTATATAGTACTTCAGTGTATAAATGTACCACCATTCATTTATCCTTTCCCTAATGGAAGGAATCCAGATCATCTTTATTTTTTTATGATAATGAACAGTGTCTTCCATGAACATTGTTTTCTGGAGCAGAGAATGAGACTTCACTAGGCCATATTCTCAGAATAGGAATTAACTGGATTATAGTGTGTGTGTGTGTGTGTGTGTGTGTGTGTGTATATATATATATATATATATATATATATATATATATATATTTGTTTTTTCAACCTAACTATATATTATCAAATTACCAGCCTAAATAGTTATATAGGCCTCTCCTCCCAGAAGCAGAATAGAAACATTGCTATTTTTCTGTAATCTTACTAATACTTATGTATTGTTCAGATGTGTAATGTTTTTCTAGTCTGATGGGAGTGAATAGCATCTCATGGTTGTTGGGAGTGTTTTTTTTTAAGTTTTTTTTTTTTAATTTATTTATTTTGAGAGAGAGAGAGGGGTGGGGAGAGGAAGAGAGAATCTCAAGCAGGCTCCATGCTGATAGCATGGAGGGCTCAGTCTCAGGAACTGTGAGATCATGACCTGAGCTAAAATCAAGAGTCAGAAGCTTAAAGTTGGGAGTGTTTTCTTAACAACCACAGTTGCTTGCAATGCCAGTATTTGTTGAGCCCTTATCAAGTGCATGGTTCTGTACTATTTGTTTTACATCTTAGTTAATCTTTACAATAGTCATACAAAGTTGGCATAGTTACTATCACCTGTATTTTACAGATAAGGAAATTGAAGTTTAGAAAGATTAAATAACTTGCTTAAGGCTAGACAACTAGCAAGTGATTAAACCAGGATTAGAATGTATTAGAATGATTCCAAAGCCTGTTGCATTAGTTTGGGCTTCCTCAAAAGCAGACCATGAGATAAGGGACTTGGGTACAGGTAGTTTATTTGGGAGTTGATCCCAGGGAGCATACATGAGATTATGGGGAGAGTCGGACAGGGTTAGAGGAGTCCGTACAAGATGTATTAATGAGCAGATATCCACTGCGGGGAACTGGGGCTCCATATTTCTGGGGCTTCTCTGAGGGTTGGTGCCTTGGAATTATCTCACCTAGTTATGGGGAACCTAGGGGTATTTATCCTCTGATTTCCTTTCCTCATTGGTTGGCTTCTGGGCTGCTCTGCATGAGGACTAACCAAGTTCCCCAGGCCAGAGAAGAAGAGATATGTTGGCCCTCTCCCTCCAGCAAGCTGCAGGGGGCGTAGAGGTGGGCACATGTGTGGGGAGTGCCATCAGCACCCACCACCTCCAGCTGTACTGCCATCTGCTGAAGCAGGAGAAATCTCTACACTGGCTTCTCCCTCTCATGACCTAGGGAGAAGCAACTGCATTTTAATCTCTCCCCAGTGGGGCTGATTTATAACTGATAAGACTTCGCTTATAGATGTTGGCACACAGCACTGCACTTACCAAAATTGTCCACCTTGCAGTGTGATGGATTTGGGGGGCACATTTATTCTTTATTGGTTTTTTTTTGTTGCTTTGTATGTGATAACAAGGCTCATCACATATTTTTGATAAAGTGGGGAAAACGTCAATTTTCGCACTCCTTTCTCTTGAAATATATAAAATAAAGCTCATCTCTAATTTTGAAGTGGTTTTATGTTTATAAAGATGCATTTTTCACTCTAAAAATGCTTCAGTAGGGTCATGGATATAAAACTAGCCCATAAATAAGAATTTTACCAGAAATCAGACTGGCAACAATAAAAACAAGGCAATGTGTCTAACAGAAATAATAACACTTAGATTTGTATAGTACTTTGGGTTTTCGAAGCATTTTTATGTTATTTTACCAGAACTGCCTAACAAGAAAGTAATGGGTGCTAGAACCTCATCATTCCCTTTCATAGATGTGAAAACAAAGGCTCAGAATGGTAAAAAAAAGTTTACCCAGTGAATTGGTTGAACTTGGACTCTGGACTGCTGAAACCCAATCCTATGCTTTGTCAGCTCCATCAGAGTGTTTCTTTTCTTTCTTTTTTTTTTTTTTTTAATATTTTTTTATTTATTTTTGAGAGAGGGAGAGAGACAGAGCACGAGCGGGGGAGGGGCAGAGAAAGAGGGAGACACAGAATCTGAAGCAGGATCCAGGCTCTGAGCTGTCAGCACAGAGCCTGATGTGGGGCTCGAACCCACGAACCGTGAGATTGTGACCTGATCTGAAGTCAGATGTTCAACTGACTGCACCCCCCAGGCGCCCCATTCCATCAGAGTTTTTAAATACATGGTTTGCAGACAACCTGCATCAAAATTGCTCAGTTTACTTCTAAATGGCCAAGTCCTAGGCCTTACCTCAGGGGATAGGCATCTGATAAATTTGCCTGTATACCCTTATGCAAAGGTGCAAGACATTTCGATGGGAATGTGTTGACACTTGTATGTCATGATGGTCACGATATTCTCACTACCCCTGGAGATGGTTGAGGGGCAGGCAAGCCACCATACTCAGGCAGTGTCTTCACACCACCAGGCAGCCCTGCTTTTCACAGCAGAATGTTTTTGTGCCCACCCATAGTGGTCATCATTGTGTCGATGTGAAGAAAGCAAAATTGTTCCGGGAGAAAGAACATATTTGTGGTCATCCTTTCCTTGCCAATGATATCTTTAAACAAAACAGATTTACCCCCAGACATACAGACAGGCTGATTCATGCAATCTGGATAATCTTCTACTACTTTTTTTTTTCCTCCCTCTCTTTAAAAAATTAACAAACGAATCCCAACAGCATGTCTGCAATATAAAGAGTGACTTATTGTGGCATTGATGAAGTGTCACTTAAGCGAGTTTTAAACACTTCCTGTAAATCTTCTAGTGTTTTAAGAGGCCAAACTTCAGTTTTTATTTTCTCTGCCTATCAAAATGGCACTGTGGTTAATGTGTTCTCTAAAACCTTTTGGGGCAGCCTGAACTGATTGCTGTGCCATCACAATGAACCAGAGATGAGCTGCTCATAGTATTCCCTTGATTTCCAGGATTTTTGCCAGAGGCGGTGGCAATTGTCCAGTTGAAAGATGATAGGAGTTTTGGGGCGCCTGGGTGGCACAGTCGGTTAAGTGTCCGACTTCAGCCAGGTCACGATCTCGCGGTCCGTGAGTTCGAGCCCCGCATCAGGCTCTGGGCTGATGGCTCAGGGCCTGGAGCCTGTTTCCGATTCTGTGTCTCCCTCTCTCTCTGCCCCTCCCCCGTTCATGCTGTGTCTCTCTCTGTCCCAAAAATAAATAAAAAACGTTGAAAAAAATTAAAAAAAAAAAAGAAAGATGATAGGAGTTTAGGCATTGATGTGGCAGTGGGGGTGGTCAAAAAGAATTCAATTCTGTTTATATTTGGAAGTAGAGCCAACAGGATTTCCTGATGGATCGAGTGTGAGGTATAAGAGCAAGAGAGGGGTCAAGGATGACTCCCAAGTTTTCTCCCTGAGCCCCTAGAATGGTGAAGTCGCAATAAATTGAGATGTGCATGGTGCAGATTCTGTGAGTAAGATCAGCTTGGGACATGGATATTTGAGACAGCTATTCAACATGCAGGGGGAGATGTAAGGTAAGCTTTTAGATGCATGAGTCTGGACTTTGGGAGACAAGTCTGGACTGAAGATATAAATTTGGGAGTCATCAGCATATAATTCAAATGTAAAGCTATGGGACTATAACTCACTGAGACAGTGAGTTGTAGATTTGAGAAGAGGAACAAGGACTGAGCCCTGGGGCACTTAATATAGACTAGGAAGAGGAAGAAGAATCACCCAAGTTGACTGGGAAGGAATAAGTGAGATATGTGACATCTTGAATATGAAGGAAATAATGGATATCGAGGCAGAAGCAATGGCCATGTCAAATTTCTATCAAGGTCTGCTGATAATTGACCACAGATTTAGTAACATGGAGCTCACTGGTCATCTTTAGAAGGGTAGTCCTTTCTGTGGAAGAGAGAGGCAAAGGCCAGTTTGGGATATGCTGAAGGGATGAGGGAGGAGAAAAACTGGTCCCTGTGTTAACTTGGTTCCTACTGAACATCTCACCTGCACCAATACCTCCAGCGGACTGCCCTTCTGTTATGCTAGTCCAGCACCATTGGCACATGGTCCTCGACCATGAATTTAGCTAGTTAAGTAGGATGCCAGCGACCTGCAGAGGATTCAAATGGCCAGTTTTCACCAGCATGGTAACTTGTGGCCATCATCGAGAAGTGCTTTTCTCTGTTTGTGGGGAAGATGATTATAATTGGTCCCAAAATAGCCTATTCGGCACCCAGCACAGTGCCTCATACATAGTAAGTATTTAATAGCTTTTTTGTGGTCTGAATGGATTTGTAAGAGAATGAATGTGCTTGGGTATATTTGGAGCAAATTATCTGTGTTTGGTCAATTTTCTTTTTCAAATAAAAGATCTACAAATGATTGCTAGCAAAAATAAATAAATAAAGCCAGGGTGGGGAGGGGGGACCTATTTGAGACAAACACATTGTGTCCTGAAAGATCTATTCTGTCATGCCAGCAGTCTCATTGGCTGTGATTTGTATATTAAGAAGATTTTAATTGCTCAGGTAAGTGCCTGCACCTGCTAAGACATTGTGTATTAGAGCACTTTATTCTAATCTTTTACAATACAGGGCACACTTCACCCATAAAATTATTCTCTGCACAATTATCACTCCGTTTTGCTGAGGTAGAAAGTGCAACTTAACACTTTTGGTTTCACTCATTATTATTAAAATCATGGAAATTAGGATCGTTGGGCAAAGCTTGTGCAGTTAACTGCTGAATTGCCCCTATCCTTTCTGCTCCTCTTTTCGCTTGCACCAATGAGCAGGACTTGAGTGAGTTTTCACGTTATCTGCAAGCATGGTGGGGGCTGGGTTGTTTTCAACACAAAAGATTTGTAAACTCCAAGCAGAGCTTTTCTGCTGAGGCTCAAGGAACATCTAAACTAGCTGGTTTTCTTCTTTCTTCTTCAAATAGTATTTTTTTCTGATTATAAAAGAATTGCGAAAGGAAGATTAAAAATAATTACATATAGAAAGAGTGAAAAATTTAGAAAATATAGGGAAAAACAAAAATATTCATAATCAATCATTCATATGTGTTTGATGTACTTTCTTCCAGTGTATATGTAAATAAAGAGAATGCATAAAACACAAACACACACTCTCACAGTTTCAGATTGGAATATAAGCAAAAGACTAGTTGCCTTTTTCTTTTCCTAAGATAAACTACAGCAGGAGTTAGCAAACTACAGCTTTCAGGTCATAGTCTGCCTGTTATGATAAATAAAGTTTTATTAGAACACAGCCACATGCCTTTGTTTACGTATTGTCTATGGTTGCCTTCATGGTACAACAGTGAGTGGAGTTGAATAGTTACAACAGAGGCCATATGACCTGCAAAGCCTAAAATATATACTATTGGCCTTTTATAGTAAAAGGCCTATTGACCCTGACTTCCTGTAGCAACATTTTGCTGCACATCTTGCTCTGACAACCAGGTACCTTGTTGCTAATGTGGTTAGCAATCTCATTGCAGTGCTTGTGTTACCAATTTCTTGGTGGGAAGCACTTACATGCTGTGTCTTAGTTGTGGTTTTGTTTGACCCAGCTCATCTCTATTACATACCTATTTTAGAGTGATGCTTCATTTCTTCACCCATTTTTACCTCACTTTCCTGAGGCTTGCAGCTCCCTGTGTTCCCCAACAGAACCTGCCTTCTCTTTTATCTAGAACACCAGTTATCAAACTTCTGTGTGCCTTAATATGCACCTCAACAGATTCTGAGTCAGTGGGTCTGGGATGGGGCCGAGGATCTGTATTTTAGACAAGCATTCCTCAATGATAATGATGTGGTTGTTTTAGACAACCTCATTTTGTAAGGATTGCCTGAGGCCCTCTCTCTTCTTTCCACCTGCCCTACCAAACTTACTACCTGCTCTCCCTTCCAACTCCACTTAGGGCTTTGCTCTTGGCTAGGAATTGAAAAATCCTTTGGGAGCTAGAAGATTAATATGCAGTGTCAAAGGAGTGTGCTTTCATTCCATTAGGACTTCTAGGAGACAAAAATCTTAACCTGTAGAAGTGGTTCTTCTGGAAATTTCAAATCAGGAACATGTCAGGACAGGAGATGTTTAGATGAGTGAGTCTTTAGGTCTTCATTCTCTTTAAAGTAGACTGTGAAATCTGTACTTGGACCAGCTCTGTTGAACACTGACTGTTTAATAGGCACTATCTAAATTTGTGAGCTATCCTAGTCACTAAGCAAACAAAACCAAGCAGTAGGTTGACACATAGGGACAGTCTTCACTGGTCAGAAGTAGTTCATAGTCATCTTAGTTCCTGTCGTTCATATTTTCTCTCATTTCATCCATTAGCTTCTGTTTATCAACCCTGACAGTTCCCAAAACCTCTTTGGACACAGTACAGACTCTATGCCAGTGTGAACTTTGATTTGTAGTTATAATGGCATTATTTAGGTTAGGAGTGGGATAACTTTTTTTTTTTTTATCAGAAGTCTAAAGAAGTTTCTTGTTTGAGGGTTCTACCTCTGCATTGACTGCATCTATTAAGTGAAATGGTTTCTTCTCTAACTCACGAACAAGTCTTTAACAGCTTTCATAGATTTGTAAGGACTACAAGCGCTCAGGTTACTATGTCATTTTCTCCATTGCCCTGCCTGTACTCAACACAGTTTTAGAAAGCAGTGATTTGAACAGTTACTATTTGGGGCGGAGGGGCTGTGTGGAGAGGGCTGAGTATACCCAGTATTGGTTTAGGTGTGGTGGGGGACTACAGAAGTGCCGTAAAGTGTAGTTTCTGTCCTAGAATTGCTTATAATGTGATTAAAGAGAAAAATAATCAGGTGACTTACAATTGGGGCATAATTCAGGTCAGTAGAGTTAGACCCTTGGTGTTCAATGTTTTAATATTTATCCATTCAGTCAATAAGTTACTATTGGTTGCCTACTCTACATTGGTACTATATTGGTAGTGAACAAGAGACAAAAACCTTTGCCCTAAGGGAGCTTATTCTAGTGGAGAAGACAGACAATAAACAATAGTATGTGAGTTATAAACACTGAGGAGAGCACCAATAAAACAAAAGGAACATCAGAGAGTGTGTGTTTAGGGATTGGGGAAGGGGTGGTGGTTTTGATGACATTTCTTGTAAGTTACCTAAAGTCTCAAGAATTTGGATTTCCTGAGCGTTGAGACCCTTGCCTAAATCCTAGCCTCTGAGGCCTCATGCCTAGAATCTCAAGGCTGCATATTACTCTGGAATTCTCAAGTGGGCAGAAATTCTAATTAAGTGATAAAAATCCTTATTTCTTTATAAAACAGTCTTAAAGGAAAAGGTGTAATTCAGTGACATGAAAATGTTAGAGAATTTATGAAAGTCTAAGTACATATCTCAGCCTCTGGGGGAGGTGTCTGGAGGCTTTTCTGGCCAAATTTTTGCATGTTTTGCTCTTTATCTTTCTGATCGCAGTTCCTAAGGGAGGTCTGCCCTGACCACCCATCTAAATCACCACCACCACCACCACCCCCCCCCCCCCCCCGCCACCGCCGGCCACCACCCCATTACCTTGCTTCACTTAATTTTTTTTCATAGCACTTACCACTAACTGGTATTTATTTATATACTTGATAATTGCTATCTTCCCTACTACAAAGAAAGCCCCAAGAAAGTGGGGAGCTTGTTTGTTTTGGCTCTTGCATATAGTAAGTTCTCAAAACATATTTGTTGAATGAAAGAAGATTGCCAAGGCTTAGCTATGTCCAACCATATGCAAGGCAGAGAGAAAAGTCTTTCCAACCACTTTGCCCTTAAAAAGTTATTTCAATCTAATTTAAGATTCTAGTCCACTTTTTTAAAAAGAGTAAACAAACTTATTGTAATTGTAATAATTCACCAATTTGGAGCAATCCAAAATAGAGCAGTTCTTATTAGTGAAATTTTCAAATTCCCCAGTTAGTTTCCAGATAGATAGATATACTTTTATTTTGTGAGCACATTGTAGAAAAAGCTGCAATTAAAGCAAAATTCCTCATTCTCCTGAAAAGTAATGTGTCTGCATCTTTTTTCACTTAATAAAATGCATAAAACGCATTTACCTTGCCTATGATGTTTCCCTTCAAATAACCTAATTTTATGTATATCATTTGAAACAATTTTTCCTATATTATGAATTAATTCAAGCAAATGGAAAAATATACAGAATAATATAAGCATCTATGAGCTCACCAACCAGCTTTGTCAAATTTTAACATTTTCTCAATTTGCTTCATGTCTTTATTTCAGATAAATAAAAATTCAAACATGGTTAAAAGGCCCTGTATAATTGCCCCTTTTCCCATTCCATTCTCCCCTTCCCAGGGGTCGTAATTACCTTGATTTGATTTTAAACCTCTCTACCCTTGTTTTTATAATTTTGTGCATATATATGATTCCATAAACTGGATAAAGATGTGTGTATTATTATATATATATATATATAAATACAAGTGATACTACATGTATCATTCTGCAACTTGTGTTGTTTTTTTACTCAACATGGCTATTTAGTATTTATTCATTTTGAAATATATAGCTAAGGCTTATCATAGGCTAGTACGCTTTCCAGTTCACCCATGGCATCCTGGGTAGGCATGCCAGTTTATATTCCCATCTATAGTATATGAAAGTTGTAATTTGTTCCCATTTTCACCGATATTTGGTGTTACTGGGTTTATTTTCCTCTTTGCCCTTCTGATGATAAATTTCTATTTATTGTTATTTTGCCATGCATATCTGTAATTAATAGTACAGTAAGAACATCATTGCTTACATTTAGTGGACTTTTAGATTTGTTCTCCTTCAATTACTTGTTCATATCCTTTGCCCATTTTTCTTTAGGTTATTTAACTTCTTAAAATTGATTTATTAAAGTTCTTTGAACTCTGACTATCAAAAATTATCGGGTACTTGAGTTAAAAATACCATTATCCATTCTGTGATTTATAGTTTTCCTTATTTATGACATATTGTGCTGCACAGAAATACTTTATTTTAATTTAGTATTCAAATTTCAGTTCTTTATAATTTATGTATATATCTTGTTAAGAAATTATTCCTTACCCTGAGACCATAATGACTTTATCTTACATATTCTTCTAGAAGTTTTAACATTTTGATTTACATACTAAAACTTTCAAGGTATGTGGCTGTCTATTCACATGTGATATTAAGCTGGGATCTCATTTTGTTTGTTCCCATGCAGATATATAATTTTTCCTATCATCTATTGAATAACGCATTCTCTCCCCATTGGTTTGTAATGACACATATGTCATATATAAATTTTTCATAACACTTCTGTTCCATTTCTGATCACTCAGTTTGGTTCTCTGTGTTTTTATGTATCTATGCACCAAAACCACACTGTCAATTATTATATTGATTTGTGGAGTATGGCATAGTATGTCCACCGGTGAGGCACCTGTGTTTGAACCTTATCTCCACTATATTCTTGGGTTTGATATTGTGCATGCCATTTAGCTTCTCTGTACCTCAGTTTCTTCTGTAAAATAAAGTAAGTAATGGTAACTACTCAACAGTTGTAATGGCAGTTAAGTTGCCATATACTTATAAAATCCTTGGGCCAGTATCTGACACATAAAAGCACTTAAAATTGTGTAATTGTGTTACCACTAATACTACATTAAAATAAGTCTTGATATTTTGATACTTGTTCTTTTTCCTCAAAAATTGTCTTAGCTAATTTTTGTCTTTTTGCTCTTGCATATAAGTTTTAGAGTCAACTTATCATATTCCAAAAAGTAACCTATTAGGATTTTCATTACAATTATATTGACTTTTTGGATTAATTTGTAAAAATAAATGGCATTTTATGTTTTTGAAATGTGTACCTAGTCAAAGAATAGGTATAATGGATCTGTAAAATATCTGGGCCTAGCAGGTTTGTGTGTGTGTGTGTGTGTGTGTGTGTGTGTGTGTGTGTGTGTGTGTAGATATTTTAAATTACTGATTCAATTTTTTTAAAATATGAATATGTTAAGGTTTTTATTTCTTGAGCCAGTTTTGATTAGTTCTACTTTTCTAAAGTATTTTATCTAAATTTTCAAGTAATTAATGTAAATTTCAAATTATTTTAATAATATTTATATTTTATATAATTATTAATCTACTCTATGATTATGAACATAATATTATATTTAGCTTTTAATTTGATTTGACTTTGTTGATCTCTATCATTTTTTCTCTTTCATTATTTTCAGTTATCATTATTTTATTTCTACTTTTTTTGAGATTGTTCTGTTCTTTCTCTTTTTTTTTAAGTTGAAGTCTTGGTTTGTTGTATCATAAATACATAAGGCTATAAGTTTACCTTTAAAGCAGTTTTAGCTGCATTTCATCACTTTTATTATGTAATTTTTTGATTTGTGTTATCTCAAGTATTTTTTAACTTTAAGCATGATTTTCTTTTTTAACCATGAATTATCTTGGAACATTCACTTATGTAATTTTAAATATTTTTTTATCTTTTTGATTTTGATATCTCGCTTAATTAAATATGGCTATATACCATTCTTTTGTAATTATTAGATTCTTTAGGTATTGTGTGTGTGTGAGCACTATGTAATCAATATGTTTGTTACAGTAGCATACCTAAGACACAATACAGGTGGTGAAATCACTTACACACCAAGATTCTTTGGTATTTATTGGGACTTGCTTTGTGCTTTTATGCATGCTAAATTTAGCATATCTATAACTGTTGTACACATTGTTCTATTAATGTCCATTCAATCAGACTTCCCCTTGAGTGTGAGTAGAACTTGTGACTATCAGATTTTACTCCCTCCCTTGATTAGGTTGCTAATGAGCTGACTCTGAGTAATCATAAGAGAAGTGGCTAGTACCTGAGTAATCTCTAAGAGCTGGGAGCAACCCCTTCCTAACAGAGGGCAAGAAAACAAGGATTTGAGTCTCATAGACATAAGGATCTGAATTCTGCCAACTGATTAAAGGAGCTTGAGAGGCCTCTCAGCTCCACATGAGAATGCAACCCAGATAACAAGTTGATTTCAGTCTTGTGAGGCCCTGAGCAGAGAATACAGACTTCACACCTACAGAAATGGGGAGATCATAAATGGCTGCTATTTTAAGTGCCTGAATTTAGGGCAATCTGTTTGTTACACAGCAAGAAAACAGTTATCCTATATTTTTGTATTTAATCTATCAATTGTTAAGAAATATGTGTCAAGATATCGCAACTCTGCTTATGCTTGTTGATTTCTGGTAGTAATTCTGCCCAATTTTTACTTTTTCTAATTTAAGGCCATGATACTTGGTCTATATAAATTCAAAAGAGATACTTATTCTCAATTGATTTATCTTTTATTATTGTGTAGTGACTATTATTAGTTATATTTCTTGCAAAGTTATTTTACCTGGTATTAAAATACTTACACCATATATCTTTTGCATACTGTTTTCCTGGTATTTATTTTTTAATCCCTGTATTTTCAGTCTTTTCTTGTTTTATGTTTTTAGATTTGTCTTTAGTAAACAGCATATAGCTGAATTTTTAAAACCTACTTTAAGACTGTTTAAATATAAATGTTGAGTTTAAGGGTGCCTGGGTTGCTCAGTCTGTTAAGCATCCAACTTTGGCTCACATCATGATCTCGCAGTTCATGGGTGGGGCCCTGCGTTGGGCTCAGTGCTGACAGCTCTGAGCCTTGATCCTACTTTAGATTCTGTGTCTTCCTCTCTCTCTGCCCCTCTCCTGCTCACATTGTGTCTCTGTCTCTCTCAAAAACAAAAAAAACTTTTTAAATTAAAAAAAAATATTAATTGTGAGTTTTATCTGTTACATTTACTGTGACTATTGATTTACTTTGATTTTTTTCTATTATGGTATTTATCATGCTTTTTAATTAATTATTTATTTATTTAATTTTAATTTTTTTTCTTTTGAGAGAGAGAGAGAGAGAGACCCAGTGGGGAAGGGGCAGAGAGAGGGGGACAGAGGATCTGAAGCAAGCTCTGTGCTGATAGGAGAGAGCCCTATACAGGGATCCAACTCATTAGCTGTGAGATCATGACCTGAGCTGAAGTTGTACACTTAACCAACAGAGCTACCCATGAACCCCAATGCCTTTTTATTTTTTAAAAAGCTTTCCTGCCTCATATGTCTTTGATCAAGTTGTCCCCTATCTCCCATTTTTCATCTCTATTAGTTAAAGAGTTATATAGTAAGATTTCATTCTTTTGGTAGCTACTTTTAAACTTTAACAGGTATATTTTATTTAACAAACTTTAAAATTAATCAATATTTGTATACTCCTAAAAAATATGAGGATCTAAGCAATTTGAAGATCTGATTATGCCCTTTTATCTTATACATTATGTCTTAACTTTAGTTCCACCTTCTTTTTATAGCATTCCAAGTAATCATTTTTATATTGATATATATTGTCAATGCTTATTGATTACTCATATTTTCTTTCTCTTTTTTTACACTGTATACCTTAATTCTGTGTTCAATATCTTCTTCCTGTTGAATATTTTTTAGTAATTCTCTCTATATGCCCTCAGTATCTGCCTGAGATGGATTTATTTTGGCCCTACTCTAGAATGATAGTTTAACTGGGTATAGAATTAAAATTTGACAATTTTTCTCTTTCAGCACTTTGAAATTACTAATCCATTATTTCAAGCTTTTTGTGGCCTGGAGAAAATTTTAATACTACCCAATAAGAGGTAGTCTATGCCCCTTCCCCTTGAATCCTCATAGTTACTGTGACTGATCAATAGAATATGGTGGAAGTGACACCATGCCAACTTGTGGGTCCAGGCCTTGAAAGATTGGAAGTTCCCCGTCTTTCCTCTTGAAATTCTCATTCTCATGGAAGCCAGCTTCTATATAATAAGTTTGATTGCCCTGGTACTATCATGGTGTGAGGAAGCCTGTGTGAATCACTTAGAAAGGTTTCAGAGAACCAGTCATCTCAGACCAGGTGACAAACATGGGAGTGAAAAAGCCATCTCGGACATTTATAATTCCCTGCCAATGTGATATAGAGTAAATCCATGGCCACAGACATAAGGCCCTCTTCTCATTTTCCCATTCTTCTCCAGCTGCCAAAGACACCCTGGCTGAGGCTTACATCACAGTGGAGCAGGGTTGAGCTGTCCATATTGTGCTCTGCCCACCTTTCTGATGCATAAAATCACTGACATAACAGAATGGTTGTTGTTTTATATAACTAAGTTTGAGGTAGATTATTACAACTTAATATATATCTAGAATAATAACAATTTCCGTTTATAATACTTAGATAATACTGGAAAATTATACATGTATTAGTATGGATATTTGCTTAATATTTGCTTCCCCAAAAAAGTAGGTTTTATTAAAGTAAAATCAAAACATAATTTGTTTTATGCTTTATTCTCAGGGTCTAGTCCATATAGGTGCTCAAAAAATATTTGGCAAGTGAATAAATATTTTGAAAAGTTTATACTGCTCAATTTTTATACTAATTATTGCTTTATTATAAATGCTTAAAAATTATTTTTACAGTGTTGTTCATCTGGGCTTCTATAATTCACTAAGATACTCAATTAAAATTATAGATGGAAAAAGCTCCAAAAATTTAATTTAATCTGCAGATGCAAGATCTTTTTTTTTTTTTTTTTTTTTTTTTATGTTTTTAAGACTTCTGTGCTGATGATTTTCCTGGCCATAGAGGCTGGAAATAGTCAATGAACAAAAAAAGCTGGATTGAGTAGATAGAGTACACATTGAAAAGTTTAGAGTTTAAATTTAAAGATTACTTAATCACTTCTATTTTAAAATCTGGGAAACATCAGAATGTTTTCCCCAAATGGGCCCTGGCTCCATTGTGTGTGTATGAGTGACGATGCGGCTACTTCATGGTTTCCTGACATCTGTTGCTCCATGTCTTCTCGGACAGCTGTTGAAAGTCTGATCTGTTTATTCTCTTTGTCACTTGGTTATTTTTGCTGTTACCCTCCAAAGATAAATAATTCCTTTGCAATGAGAGCCTCTGGAAATAGAGTTTGGGGAAAACAGCTATTTGTTTGTTTTCTCAGACCCCACCAAGTCCTAGTAATTAAAACCAGCTTATACAGATACGTGAAATATAATAAAAAGATAAATTTTAAAAGAAGATAAAGAAGGAAAAGAAGGAAGCAGACAAAGGAAAATAAAGGACAATAAAGTGGTTCTGGTATAAGATTCAGAAAAGTCAAACCATGGTGACTTTCATTCTGGCTTCTGGTGGGCCAACACGTGTCCCTAAGCATCACAGGAAAGGGGAAGCCGGTCAGTTACATGGTTCAAAGTGTCCGTGATATGAATGCACACTAACTGTTTAGAAGTACAGTTGTCCTTCGATCCCATACCGTTCAGCAATTTCTCCCAGGTTCCTCATAAAGGGGACCAGGAGGAACAAAACAGTTCTGGCTGACGTGTACTTTAGACTAAAAGAGCATGTAGCAGAGGCTGTGAGCAAGTGAGAAATTCAGAAGAGAATAGGTTGCTTTCATGTTTGTATTCTTGGTTGTCAGCAGTGTTGGCAAATAGTATGTACTCATTAAATCTTCCTTGCCTGTGTGTAAAAATGAAAAGGGAAACAATCTGTGACTTCTTAATCATCTTTAACAAAGTTCTCTAGAAGCAAAACTTTCTTACAAGGACCTGATGTGCAATCTGGCACCACTTCCATCACCTGTCTTGAGTGGAGTGGTGGGCATCACTGAGCACCAGGCAAATATTAATCCTTCAGAACTGAGAGGCTGCTGTGGGTTTAGATGCCATGAAGAAAATGTCTCTGTCACTTCTGCGGTCCTCATTGCAGTCCTGAGATCAAGGCAAACGGTAATAGCCATCACTGTCAACCGTTATCCCCTCCCTGCCATGCAGGGCAGCTCATCAGTCCTCGTATTTTATGCCCTTGGGTCCTCCAAATCCCTCATTCTGGGTTCTTTTTAATTAATCACATCTGACCAATGTCCCCCCATTTTTTTATTTTCTGGAACAAATCTTAAGATGCCTGATGATACTCAGTCGATATTAAGCCTTACTTTTCCAGGCCATAGTTTTCTTCTCTTTATCAACCTTATGTCCACCAAACAATAATTATACTGTGGCCTGAAAGACACAGTGTCATTGTGTGGTTTAAAGTCAGAGTGTAAAGGGGGGGGGTGCGTAACAATGAGGCTATAGTATTCTTTGCTGTGTTGCAACTGTCCATCTAGGTAATGTGAGAAGGCCCAGAGGTAAAGCCAAGTCACAAAAAATAGGTTACTTTATTTCCACACTGCTCCACCCTCGGAAGCATATTGCTTCAATTAGAACAATGCTACACATTTTATGTTGGTAAAGAATGAGGCAGTCTTTTCCTTTATTTTCGTTGGTCAACATTTTCTTTACTTGGAAAGGCAGTCTCTGTGTGAAAAAGCAGGAAACAAAGCACCGTCGTCTGGACTCTACTTTGACCCTTGCCAGTGAAACACCACAACAGTGCAGCGGGCAAGGCTCGCATGATGGCATTTTCCACCTTTTCCAAAACAGCCATTTGGCCATTGAAATGGGGACTCTTGTTGGTTTTCTTCTTCCTTTTTTCTTTTTAAACCTCAGAATTTGCATTTGTTAAAGGGCTGGTTGACATTTCTCTCCCAAAACAGAAAACCTGTACAATAAAGGGGAGCTTCACCAGCAAGGCTGTGTAGCAGATGCCAGTAAAGTCCAACAAGTCCCCTTGGGGTTAGCAGAAGGGAAGCCTTGCTTGGTCATCCTCCAGTGAGGAGAGTGTTATGGGGAGCACCACGCCAGCCTGTTCTTCAGGGGAAACTCGCCATCTCCAAGGCATCATGGTGACAGACCCACACCACATAATGTAACCCTTGCCAAGTGGAAACTATTGGCACCTGAAATACTTACATCCGGCAAGCCCTAAGAGTGGAAGTTGATGTCCTTTCACATACATGTGGGTACCAGGCTGTAGAGCAGAAAATGGCTTGGAGGCAGGATGCGACATGCAGTCTATTTTGCTCTATGAGCAAGTTGCCTCTACCCTGGCTGTCTTGTGCATGCAGAGGATAGGTCAAGGAGCTAGGGCACCTGGCTCTTTTGTAGACCAACTACATAGCTCTCAACAGGTGGTCCCAGCACAGCCCTCTGCACTGGATCGGTGTTCAGTGAATTATACTGGTTACTGAACTCCAGAACCTGGAGAAAATCAAATGAGAGAGAGAAAGATGTGACAGGAAGCTTCTCAGAGTCTTCCTGGCCTACATTGGATAAGAAAATGCACCTTTAGGAAGAGTGGCTAAGGAAAGGCAGGCTTCAGATAATCAGGTCTGTATGGGCCTTCCACAAGCAGCCTAGTTAGTGTTAAGGAAAGAGGTGCTCAGACATTAGACCAAAATAGGAGTTTAAACCATCGGCTCTGTCACCTTCTAGCCGTATCACCTTGGACAAGTTGCCGAACCTTTGTGAACCTCTGTGTTCTCATCTGTGAAGTACAGATACCTGAGAGTGTTGTCATGAGAATCAAACAAGATAATGTATATTTGAGTGCCCGACTTAGTCCTTGGCATTGTCACCATGTTCCTTATTCCATTATCTTCATCGTTACTCAATCATTACTCGTTTTGTTCTGTAGTCACATGGTCTTAAAACATTATTATTATTATAATTAAGTATCACTGAGAACACCCTATATGTTACTGATGGACATAGTTGCAAAGCATGAATAATAATGTGTTTCCTCTTTAGAACTAAAACTTTTTCCATATAGGCAAAAGAAATCATGTTTTGCTTTATTAAATACTTAATTTAGTTGAGTTACTCAAAACAGCTTGATTTGTAGATGTTTTCCTTAGGAGTATTTTTTTTTACAAAACCCAGCCCCTCAAAAACTAGCAGTGTGGCATTTAGTAAGTCACATCTCTTTGTTGGACCCAGTTTTCTTCATTTATGAGATAATGCATGAGGTCCTTCTCATTTCTCATCCATATGCATGACTCCTTGAGCTTCATAAAATCCCAGGGAGTTTCTGACATTAGGCATTACTTCCCTCATTTTACAGATCAGCAAAAATATTTGAAGAAGTCACAGGGTTTGTCCAAAGTCACTTTAAGTAAGTAGAAAGGTTAGGATTTGAACCAAGAACTTCTGGGCCTAAGGAGAGTGTTCCTGTTCCCTGTGTCTTCAATCCCATGAAAGTGATGATAATGTCTCAAATAATTAAGACACATTAAAGCTTATTAACTGTACTCTTATACTGGTGTTTCACAGGCACTTCAGAATTTTATAGTTCTTTATGATTATCATTATAATAGCACTTGATACTATTAAAAAACAGTGAGCACTGGGGCGCCCAGGTGACTCAGTCAGTTGAACGTCCGACTTCAGCTCAGGTCATGATCTCACAATCCATGAGTTTCAGCCCTGCGTCGGGCTCTGTGCTGACAGCTTGGAGCTTCGGGCCTGCTTCGGATTCTGTCTCCTTCTCTCTCTGCACCTCCCCTGCTCACACTCTGTCTCTCTCTCAAAAATAAATAAACATGAAATTTTTTTTTAAGAAATAGTGAACACTATTCAGTCATGTAGAGATTGCTTTCAAAAGTTTAAAGAGTTTGGGCAGAATCTGCATGACCCCTTCATGTTCTCAAGCTATTGCCACTTACCATTGAATAAATAATTATTTATTATGCCAAATGAGACTTATTCCCTTAGATGTTATTATCTCATTCTCATAGAGTGTTTATTTATTTTTTATTTTTTAAATTTTTTTTTTCAACATTTATTTATTTTTGGGACAGAGAGAGACAGAGCATGAACCGGGGAGGGGCAGAGAGAGAGGGAGACACAGAATCGGAAACAGGCTCCAGGCTCTGAGCCATCAGCCCAGAGCCCAACGCGGGGCTCGAACCCACGGACCGCGAGATCGTGACCTGGCTGAAGTCGGACGCTCAACCGACTGCGCCACCCAGGCGCCCCTCTCATAGAGTGTTTAAAAAGGCTGGCAATGTGACTTTTATTGTCAGTTTTACTCCAAGATAGTGAGGGTAGTGAGAATAATATTAATAGATAACATTTGGTAAGTTCTCACTAAGTGTCAGGCTCTTTGCCTAGTACTTCGTGTAGATTTCCCATTTAATTCTTTCAGTTAAGCCTATGGAGTTGTTAGGTCTCCTACTCTCATTTTATAGGTAAGGAAACTGAGACACAGAGAAGTTAAATGACTAGGTCATAGACCTAGCAAGCAGTAGCACCAGGAACTGAACTCAGATAATTTATTATGATTTTTTTCAGAGACGGGTTGGCTTATAACCTTCAAAATACTGTCGAGCAGAAGGCTCATAATTCATTCAGTCATTATTTGCCCAGTGCCTACTATGCCAGGCACAGTGGTGGTATCAGGGAGACAATGGTGATCAAGGCAGATGGTCTTGTATGTGAACAGAAAATAGGAATCATCTCACATGAGAAGGCTGGCAGGTAGAACTATGCAGTTGCTTCTATAGCCAGTCTGTCTCTATCTCAAGAAAACTAAAGGTCTTCTACCAAGTGACCAGGATTTAACCTTCTTCTGTGTAACAGTACATTCTCTGCTAGACCCTTTGGGTCTCTTTAGGATCTTAGGGTTAAAGGTCTTGCTGCTGTGGACTAAACTGGTTAACGTACCTCCAGGTCAACTGGTGGGATTGATATAGGACGTTTGACACCACATTGACTCTATCACTTTGATCCAAAGGACATTGAGATACTACTCTTTTAAGGAAGCATATTCAAATCAGGATTTTGTCAGCATTGACTAAATTTTGTTGACAAACTTTTAGGGAACCCATTGCATCCAGCAAATTTAATTTGTTCATCCATTTTCTGTAAGACCCAGCCAAACCATTTTCCATTCTTTCCATTCTAATGTTCACGTTACTGAAATTCTCTTCATCAAAATCAATTTGTTTTTCCATTTAAATGTTGTAATGAAGATTTGATTTATTGATCAAATCTGGATCCATAATAATTTTAACAGATTTTAGTGGATCTTCTTTTATGAGTATTGTTTCTGTTATGAACGTTCCAAAGCCTGACTTTTCATATTTCATGAAGAATTGATTTTTCTATCAAAATTTGTTTTGTTTTGTTTTTTTAAAAATTTTTTTTCAACGTTTATTTATTTTTGGGACAGAGAGAGACAGAGCATGAACGGGGGAAGGGCAGAGAGAGAGAGGGAGACACAGAATCGGAAACAGGCTCCAGGCTCCGAGCCATCAGCCCAGAGCCTGACGCGGGGCTCGAACTCACGGACCGCGAGATCGTGACCCGAGCTGAAGTCAGACGCTTAACCGACTGCGCCACACAGGCGCCCCTGTTTTGTTTTTTTAAAAGATTTATGTGTGCATTTTTGACTGCTGTGCTTTATTTTACGCTGATTTTTTGTTCATGATATTCATTATAAGTGATGACATTTTGTATTTATTTCCTAGCTAACCCACAAGAAAGATAGCATATATTTTGAAATGTTGAGATGGAAAGGGCAGGAGAATAACTCAGGCCATGAGGAGACTGAGGGATGGTAAGAAAAAAAAAACAGACAAAATGAAAGGTAGTGGGGAGTAGAAGGATAAATGGAAAGGGTATTGGAAGAGGAGGAAAACAGGAGAAAGCAAACAGGAGGTGTGGGAGAAGAAGTCAAAACAATCTCATTTTCAAAATGGAGGAGTCAAAACAATTGGCTCGAAGTAGTGAGGTTAAAATAACCTGTACCACTTAGTGCTAATTGAACATCCATGTGTTACCTCTGAAAATATGTTGGGTGGGACTCTGTCATTTCAAACAATGGGGACCCTTTGAAGATTTTTATTTTGAGGTCTGCAAGACGTTTTCGTACCTTGACAGAGTTGCCTATTTCTTTACTTTATTCTTTTCACGGTAACCAGAGACTGTTCTAATTATCGATGTTTCTTGGCCCACTTATATTGCTCATATCTGCGGGCTTGTGGATGGGAAGTTGGCCAGTGGGAATGTGTTTGGATGTGCCTAGTAAACCCATTTTGAAAACATGGTATCTGATAGGCTTCTCCAGCGAGGACACCTTCTGACAAGGCAGGGGACTTGCTCTCTCCACAGAGCTCCACATGGATTCTCACTAAAACCCCACTGAAGGGAACCTGAATGATATTCAGAATGGTATGACTAAAACCACCTCAAGGCTACAGGATTAATTGGGGCTATCAAGGTCACATCGCAGAGCCGGTTACTGGAAACTGAAGCCTGGACTTATTGGGAAGGCTGAGTAAAGAACTGTTCCTCTGCAACTACTCTCACCGAGATACTCTCCAGATAGTCTGTTTTTGCTTCATTACCTTATTTCCGGTTATTACTGGATATTTATATTTGATGATCACTGGTTTAATGTTTTCTCCTGACTAGAGATCATAAGTTCCATGAAGGTATCAGCCAGCTGTTTTGTTCCCCACTCTGTACCTTTATTTGATACAGCCCCTGGCACATAGCAGGTGCCTAATTCCCATTTGTTAAAAAAGTAAAATAGAATAAGTGAATTAATCTAAAACAAAGGACAGAGCAGAGCTTTTGAATTTGGTATGAACCAGAGTTACCTTGAAGACTATTCCCGCTTGATTCTTGAATGTGGCTATGAAGAGGAAAGAGGGTGAATGGAGGGGGATATGGACAAGCGTCCTTTTATTCATGCCCCTGCTTCCTGTACCTTGATACTGAGTATCCCACTATGTGCTTCCCTGGCAACATCCCATGGCTGGATCCAGAACTGGCTCCTCTCACTTTACGATGGAGCTGGCTTGAGGGAAAGAAAGTTGGTAGAAGTGAGAAGTTCTAGGGTCGAAACTTGTCACATGAGAATAAGCTGAGAGAAGCAAAGGACCTTCAGAAGACTGAGCATAACAGCTTTTGACACAAGGAAGCACAGGCAACATGAAAGAAAAAAATGTATTATTATTATCTGAATCTTGGAATTTTCCAGATGTTTGGAGGGCATGGTCCTTTGGAGCACAAAAGATGAAATTGCTTCTAAACGATGGCTCTAATTATAATGAAAACATGAACTGATCCATTTAGTTTAGGGAGCAAATAGGCGGAAGGAGTGTCCTTGCTTCTTTCTCTGATCTGATGTCCCACCACCTTCACATCATTCTCTCTACTCCAGCAACACAACTGTCTTTCTATTCTATGGACAGATCAGCCTTGCACTTGCTTCTGTACCTTTGTGTGTTCTGTTCCTTTGCCAAGAAGTCTCTTCCTCGTGCTCTTCACAGGACTAGTTCCTACCCATCATTTAGCTCTCTGCTTCAGCGCCCCTTTCTCATATCTTACCACCCCGTCTAAGTACTCCCTGACGTGAGTCTTGTTTTTATCATTTTCCCAGAAGTTTCCTCTGGCTCTGATTATATTACGGCTTCATTTAGTCTTTCATCTGTTCACTTTCTTTCTTCCAACAGCATAAAGTGGGTGAGGGTATAAATGTTGTCTGTTTTGTTCATTTGGTATTGCCAGCCTCAAAATCATCACCTGGCATATAGTAGGCATTTAATACATTCTTGTTGGATGAGTGAATGAATGAATGGCTGGATGAATTGATGAGATCCAAGGAATGTAGGAACCTATGAATGTACTAGAGGTCTCAGAGGGCTACGTTAGGCAGTTTGGATTTTATTGTAGTGTAGTGTATCTGTCTAAATTCTGTGTTGCCAACAGCAGTGTCCATTCATGCTAGTTTAGGCAGAAAAGGAATGTGTTAAAAAGGTGGTAGGTAGTTCCTAGTCAGGGTTACCCCTAGGGTGTGTGGGCCCTAGGCAAATATTTTGTTTCAAGTGATGCATGACAGTTAATAATAAGTGATAAATATGATCTAAGAACATTTATTCAATTAGATGATAGTGCGGGGTAAATGGGACATGTTAGATATGTGAATTTTGTTTTTTCTGTGATTTTTTAACTATATGTGAGGATCTAGGGCTTTGGAAATAGGTAGCTGTCTTGTCTAATCCAGGACAACTGGCTGGCTTATCTAGGTATATTCAGGCCTTTCCATATTTTGTCCAAACAAAGTAACATGCTTGATTGTGATGTCATTCATTTATTTTCTGTATGTGTGTATTTGTTTCTTTCATATTTTGTTTTAATCTTAATTTTTTGTGGTCAGGACGCAAAGAGTCTTCTAAAACATGGATGTCCCTGAAATCCAGGGCTGGAGACTGAGGCCTTATCCGCCCAGGTCTAAAGGTGGCATTGCTTCTGGAACTTTATGAAGGCCACAGAGCCAGGGTGTGAAGCCATGCTGTGAGGATCCGCACCCAAATACACTGCAGCAGTTTTACTGCTCCCTCCTGTAAAAACTTCTTTTCCCCTTGGCACCAACAGTGCTTGATTTAAATGCCAGAAGTCTTGCCACATTCGCTGTCAGAGAGCCAGGCCCCGCTCTACGTGTCAGGGGATCGGACTCTGCGCGGACCTCTTTCTCATGTTTCTCAGCCCTCAAACCATGTCTCCAACAGGTGTGTTTTGATGGGTAGAATCCAAGATACTCCCGCAGCTGCAAGAGAGTCTTGGAATACAAGTTTTGTTTTGTTTTATGTTGTAGTTTTTTTTGTTTTGTTTGTTTGTTTTTGAATTCTATCTTGGAAAAGTAGGGCTTCCTACACAAATGTAACGAGGGTTTTCAGTGAGGTAGCCACCACTGACAGAAGTCCAATGCAGCAGCTTTTTGGCATTTTAATTTTTTTAATGTTTATTTATTTGAGAGAGAGAGAGAGAGAGAGAGAGAGAGAGAGCATGAGCAGGGGAGGGACAGAGAGGGAGACACAGAATCCAAAGCAGGCTCTAGGCTCTGAGCTGTCAGCGCACAGCCTGATGTGGGGCTCGAACTCCCAAACTGCAAGATCATGACCTGAGCCGAAGTTGGATGCTTAACCGACTGAGCCACTCAGGCGCCCCAGCTTTTTAGCAATTTAAATATGAGAGTGACATGACTTATGTTTTAAAATCATAAAGACACTCTGACTTCTGATTGAATTCTGTATTGGAAGGTGGCAAGAGTGACATCATTTGTGCAGGAGGTAGGAGAGGTGAAGGCCATCTGGACCAGGGTGTGGCCTCAGGGTTGGAGAGAGGTCGGCGGATTCTGGGCCAGTACACCAGTGCCGACCACTGCAGATGGGATGCCCTGGAGGAGGGGAACTGCAAACAAGTTGTTGCTCACTTCATTTTGCTGCACTGTTTTCTATATTATCAGACAGATATTATCAGATATTATATCAGATATTATACAGATATTCTATATTATCATATCATACTGTCCCTCTTACCATAAGTGTTCCACTCCCAAGAAGATGTCTAGGAAAACCACAGAAGCCCTTAAGTTATCAAATTGGCCATCTAATATTGCCTAAGATATTAAATGCCAAAAATGAGGGTGTAGTCCTTGACCTTTTTTTAAATTCTAGTGTGGTTTTCATAGTCCTGATCATGGATGATAGATAGCTACATTAGATGGAGTGTCTCCACAAAGCAGGTTAGCAATATATTAACCTGCTTATTAATATTAATTATTTTTTATTTTTATATATAAAAATATAAAAATTATATTTTTATTTTTATTTTTTTATATTTTTTTACTTGCTAAAATTGCAGCAAGAATCCAGGTCAAAGTGCAGGGCTCTCTATTTAAGGTGGTTCTTATCTCCTTAAGAAGCTAAGACTCTCCTGGCTGGCTCAGTCGGTAGAGCATGTGACTCCTGATCTCAGGGTTGTGAGTCTGAGCCTCACGATGGGTGTAGAGATCACTTAAAAATAAAGTCTTAAAAAAGAAAAAAGTTAAGAGGCTGGAGTCCACAAACTAAAATCTGACGTGAATGTTGCAAATTTGAGCTACCAGGAAGTGCTTTTAAAAGGAATTTCCTGAAGATTGTGAAACAGATATTAGCAATTCTTTTATTACTAACCTGAAGATAAATCTGTATAATCTGATCCAGTCATAGCTAAGAGGAATATAGAGTTTTCAAGAAGGTTTGAAAGATTGAAAACCCTCCGTAAGGAAGAGGAATTGTGTTAGGAGGTTTGATTAGGAATGGTAGGGGAAACTGAGTGAGGGGAAAATTTGAGGTTAACATCAAAGAAAATTTCCTTCAGTAAGAGTCTTTGGTGGTAAAAGTCCAAACCTTGGAGTCTCTCCAAACAGGTTTGGTCATCACACTCTTGTAAGACAGCCGGATTTTGACCTTGCCAGTCCCTGGTCCATGCAGGGAGGAGGTCGTTTGCCTCCAAGGCTATCTTTGTTCAGTTGCCATGATTAGATGTGACATGAATTTCAGAAGACATCTAGAGGAATTGCACAGAGCACCCGGAAATGTGAAGACACCTCTCATGCTTCTGCTGTTGTTTGACAGTAGAGGTGGAACAGAAAGTGGCCAGTGATCACCCACTGGAACAAGCCCTTTATCGTAACAACAACCTATTTTGAAAGAAATTATTTACATTATGATCATAATTTATTGATATAAGACATAACTTCATTCTAAGCAGTGGCTGGCTGACTGGTGGAATGTCTTCATTAACCATGATATGGGTGTCCCCTCTGATTTACGTTGAGTGAGGTTCATAATTTGCCAGAAAAAAAAAATAATTTAACACATTAGGAAAGGAAGGCTACATTTTAAACAGTATGTTTAAATGTTTGTATTTCATGTCTTGACATTTTATATCTAATTCTAGGAACTTTGTAGTTCTTGTGTGTTTTGGCTTTTGTGGTTATATTCCACGAAAAAAACCTAAAACTGTGCAAACAAACTATGTGAATGAATCTATTTTTCTTTCTCACTTTTTTTTTTTTAACTTTTGGAAAGATGGAGATAGATGTAGGAGGATAGGTCAGGGAAGATGTCTCTGGTTTTCCTGAGATCCAGAATACTTGGAAAAATAGGGGTACTTATGCCAGTGATCACCTGTGCACTAAAATCTACATGCATTGGTGAGAAAAAGAACAGAAGACCCAGTGAAAGGGGAGACATACTGTGTCCATAGGTCACAGTGATTGAGAAAACTCAAGGTTATTCAGATGCCACTTCTCCCCAGATTGATCCGTAGATCATGATCACGATTAAAATCACATTGGGTTCATTTTTTTTTTATAGAAATTGAAGTAGAGATTTTAAATTTGATATGGAAATTCATAGGTTCCAGAACATCCACAATGTCTTTGGAAAAAAAAAAAAAAGAACCAAGTTATAGAACTAACACTATTTGATTTCAAAACATCTACAGTAATTCAAGCAGTATGATATTGGTGTAAAGCAGGAATAAGAAAATCTTTTATGTGAAAAGTCAAATAGTAAATATTTTAGGCTCTGTGGGCTCTCCTGTATCTGTCACAGCTCCTCAGCTCTGCTGTTGTAGTATGGATACAGCCATACACAATACATAAAGAATCAGTGTGGCTATGTTTCAACAAACCTTTAGTTAAAGACCCTGAAATTTCAATTTATATAAAAGTTACATGTTATGAAAAACCATTTGATTTTTTCAACCATTTTAAGATATAAGAGCCACTAATAGCTTGTGGATGTATATAAATAGGTAGTGGACCAAAATTGACCTGTGGGCCATTGTTTGCTGGCCCCCAGTGAAAAGATAGACAAAAAGATCAAAGGAATGAAATGGTCAGGAAAGACCTATGTATATATGAGCGACTAATTTTTGACAAAGATACATAGGGAAGAGCACAAATGGTGATATACTATCCATATGCAGAAAGAACCTTTATCCATACCCCACGCATATACAAATATTAACCCCAAATAAGTAATGTGAAACCTAAAACTATAAAACGTGTAGAAGAAAATATTTTGCGACCTTAGTTTAGAAAAGGATTTCTTCACAGAATAGTAAAAGTATGATACATTAAAAAATGGATAAATTGGACTTTACTAAAACAATAGCAACAAAAGACTCTTGATCTCTAGAAGACAGTATTATTAGAATTGAATATCAGTAGATAAAAATAAGCAATGTGGTATAACCATACAATGGACCAATAAAAAGGAATGAACTATTGATGCATGCTACAACATGGATGAATCTCAAAATAAGAGTGCTAAGTTAAAGAAGCCAGACAAAAAGAGTATAGACGGTGTGATTTTTTAAAATGTAAACTAGTATGTAGTGATAGAAATCAGATGCGTGGTTTCTGGGGGATTGGGGTGGGTGTGGGTAGGGGCAACAGGAAAGGATTATGAAAGAGCATGAAGACACTTTTTAGAATAGTGTTTATGTTCATTATTTTGACCATGGCTATGGTTTTCCAGAAGAATACAGATGTCAAAACTTATTGAATACTATACTTTTAAAGTGTGTAGTTAATTTTAGATCAATTATATCTCACAATAAAAAGATTATAAAAATAGAAACATAGCTACAGGTAGTCTAGTTATTGTAGTGATTAGACAAAGGCATTTTAAAGATCTGATTAATGTATTTAAGAAAACAGGTGACATGCTGGAGATTTGCATTGGATAAATGGAATATATTAAAAAGTATGGAATAGAAATCTAAAAACAGATTACTACAATTCTAAAATTAGTCGGGCTTCACAGAAGAGGAGACAAATCAAAGAGAGGATTAATTAACTGGAACATAGTGTATACACTGGTTATGTAGTGCATAACAAGGAAACACAGTCACGTAAAACCTTCATTTTGTTCATCGGGCTGCAGCTCATCTGAGGTGTCTCTGCTTTGGGTTGCAGTCTCTGAGGGTGATCTGGTTCAAGATGCAGAATGAGGTTTGCCAGTGCTCTGAACTCCGTATGCTCAGGTTGAGCGGAGAGCAGCTTTATGCCATGGAATTTTAAAATTTAGACTAAGCAGGTGGTTTCTTTCAGCAACACAATTACCAACTTCCCAAAACTGACACAAGAAGAAATAAAAAATATGAGTAATACTAGATCCATTGTAGAAATTGAACCTGCTATTGAGACTTAGTCTTGCCCAAAGATCCACATTCACATGACTTCTGGGTGAAGTCTACGAGTTGTTTAAAGAAGAAATAAAATCAACCTTACATCAATTCTTTAGCAATCGAAAAACAAATGGAAATGGAACATTTTTCTGTGCATTCTGAGGCCGACATAAATTTGGTGCCAAAATTGCAGACCAGTTTCCTTATTGGACTTTGACACAAAACTCCTAAAAAAAAACTATTAGCAAGTTGAATTGAATAATATATAAAAAGGAAAATACATCACAACTAACGTGGGTTTATCTCAAGAAAGCAATGTTGGTTTAACAATTGAAAAATCAATCAATGTAAGTCACCGCATTAAGAGAACAAATGAGAAAAATCATATGATCACTTTAATAGATGCAGAGAGAGCATTAGAAAAAAATCCAACAGCCTTTCATGATAATAAAAGAACATTTCCTTACTCTAGTAAAGAGTCGCTACAAAACAGCTACATAAATCTTCATATGCAGTGGTGAAATATTGCAAGATTTCCACCAACATTGGGAATGAAACAAAGAGGTCCGCTCTCACTAATTCTATTCCGCATTGTGCTAGAGGACCTAGTCAGTGCAACAAGGCAAGAAAGAAATAAAAGTCATAATAATTAGAAAGTAAGAAGTAAAACTGCCATTATTCACAGGTAGCATGATTTTGCGTGTAAAAAATCTAAAAGAACTAAAGACAACTTATTAGAATTAATAAGTGAATATAGCAAAAATCAATTGAGTTTTACGTGCAATATAATAAACCTTCACAGCTCATAAAGTTCTGAATGATAAATGTATGTGTGGTTACTGTACAGAAGTGTTGGATTCAGATGCCAGTGATCTCTGAGGTTAAAGTTTTCTTGCATGTATTTGTGAAGGACCTTAAATTATCAAATTGCAAGCAGATGGCAACAAACCATTAGAAATTAAAATGTAAGAGTGATGCCACTTAACATAGCATCATCAAATGATCAATTACTTAGCAGTAAATCTGATTAAATATTTGCAAGGCCTCTATGAGGAATGCTCTAAAATATTACCAAGTAGCCAAGAAAATCATGAATTTGGAAGATTTATATGATCAGATATCAAAGTTAGTGTGCTTACCATTATACTTCTTATAAAACAAAGGGGAATGAGGAAAGTAACTGTCTTTTCAATAAGTGGTACTGAATCACTTGGATATCCATCCATCCAGGGGGGGGAAAAAGGAATCTTGGTTCCTATAACACACCATATGCAAAAATCAATTCCAGGTGGCTTGTGGACTTAAATGTGAAAGGTAAAGTGAACATAGGGGAATTTCTTCATGACCTTGTGGTGGGTAGGCAAAAATTAATTAAAAGTATTTGGGGCTGAGCTTTACACAACCAGAAACAAACTCAAAAGTGTGAAACCAGCTATAAAGTGCGATACCTGATCATCTCACTTCAGACCCCTGCATCTTGATTTTAAATAGTCTGTGGGAGTCCACTTTTATAGTGGACCCTGTAATAGTAGAGACTCCACAATGTCTCTCTAACAATATCTAAGATATTGGGGGGACTTTATAAAGACACTAAAAGGAAAAACTGAGAATAAGTGTGGAGACCCTGAACTGTATTTGCTTTACTATGTAGTAAATGTCAGAATAAATGCATACAACAAACTATAAACAATATACAAGGGTTATGATATTTATTTCCAAGCCAATCTCCAAGGATTTAATGAAAACTGCAGCCAGCTGAAGCTGTGGACTTTTCTGTCTTTGTTACTCTGGTTCAGATTTCTCCTCTTTTATCGCTTAGATCCTGCTAATGTTTTGGATGCCACGCGAGGCTGAAGGGATTGGTAATGCTTACCGATACAACCACTCTGCCGAAGTGATAGAAAGTGATAGGAACATGGACTGTGGAGTCAGCTTCCTCTGGAATCCCACTATGGGCTTACTAACTACCTAAGCTTGGGCGATAACATTCTATCTCTCTGAGCCTGTTTCCCCGGTTGAGGAAAAAGGTGAGCTGTTCATAAGGCTGTTAGGAAGACTGAATGCAGAGATGGTGATTTTTCACTTATTGTTAACAAGACACTTGCCTGCCTTTTGTAAGGAATTCTTAGTCTTTGAAACAGCAAGGGCTCAACGTTTAGATTTCAAATAAAAGTCCTTATCCATAGATTTTTAAAGAGACATTTGATCTTGTTAAGTATGTTCTACAAATGCCATGCTATCAGTTTCTCGAAGGTACTTTCTTTCCCTTTCCCTTGGTATGCACAGGTTTTGGTTTCTTCCCCCCCCCCACCCCCGGAACATGTCCGCTCCATGGTACAAAGAAGAGGGTTTATATGTGATCCAAGGGTTTGTTTTGTTTTGGTTGTTGTTGTGTTGTTTCATTTCGTTTTGTTTTTATTGAGAAGGCCAAGTCCTACGTTGGATCTAAAGTAAAAGTGGGCTCTCCATTGTGCAGAGTGATGAGTCCCATGATACTTTGACACGACTCCCTCACTGCTGCAGGAGCCCATGTTTTACTGTTTAAAAACATATGGCACAAATTATGCCATAAGCCAAAGTTCCTCATAAGCAGAACCTTGCCTTTCTTTATGGGACTCTGTTGCAGGTCCTCCTTGTTTTACCTGTGGACACGAGTGTATATTGCAGCTGTTGAAATCTTTCCTTCTTAGCTATTCTATGGATACCAACTCATGCCTTTTCATTGGATGTCGTGCTGTTGAAGAATAGGGTATTTTTTATTTACAAATGTGAAACCCTGCAGCCAGGCATATCTCTTTTACAATGCAGTGAACCTTCCAAACCCTTGTCTTAGTCTCTTGGAACCAAACAAATTACATGCCATTGTGTGCTGTATATCACAGCTGGAATGTTTAGAACGTCTGGCTGAGTGGAGTTTGGGAATGGGCTTCTCCGGTGAGCTGGAGCAGATTGTGTCTTTGACTGACAAGCTGCCATTTTCTTGAGATTTGACAATTTGGGGTCCTTCACCTACCCATGCAAAAAAACCTTAACCTCAGAGAGCTTTGGCATTTGACCCCAATATTTTTATACAGTAACCATACATACATTTATCACTCGGAGCTTTATGAACAGTGAAGGTTTATTACACTGCACTCAAACCTCATTTAACCTTTTCTCTTGAAGCAATACTTTAAAACAGAGTTGAAAGAGTTTGTACAACCAAGACTGGTTGTTGACCTTTTTGTGTGCTTCTGTTCCTGAGAACTCTTTGGTGCGGATGTTTTTGGTCAGTAGAAGTTTTCTGTAACCTTGAGGAGCCTTACCCTTCTGTCTGAATATGTTCTTGAGAGGCCACTTGGTCCTTGGAGGCTTTGGGGTTGACAGAGATTCTAACATTTTTTTAAAAAAAAATATTTTTGACAGAGAGAGAGAGACAGAGCATGAGCCAGGGAAGGGCAGAGATAGAGGGAGACACAGAATCTGAAGCAGGCTCCAGGCTCCGAGCTGTCAGCACAGAGCCCAATGCAGGGCTTGAACCCACGAACCATGAGATTGTGACCTGAGCCCAAGTTGCACGCTCAACTGACTGAGCCACCCAGGTGTCCCAATGAGAGATTTTATAATAGGAAACTCCGAATTGGTCATTGGTAGAAGTGACCAGATCTGTCCCTCATGTATACCCCTGTCACTTCTGTCTCTGAGCGTTTTGCTTATGTTTTTCCCCTTTTCCAGTCCACATGTCAGCCATAACATAAGGACCACTTCTTGCCTTGTAACAATGATTTCTTCCCTTTCTGTTCTGGCCCTCATGAAACTCCATTCCCTAAAAATCGGTTCCTACCTGAACCATCAAATTTAACATTTTCTTACCATATACTATTTTGGAATATTTTTTAAAATTTTGATTTGTATAACGTTGCTTTCTCAACTTGCTTGAAAGTGTTCTAAGGACTAGAATTGTATGCTGTACTTCTGAAACTCCATACAAACCTACCACTATGCCTAGCACATTAGTAGGAATATGCCATAGATTACACCGACACATTTGACCTAGTGTTTTATGAAAGATAAGAGTTTACATCTGAGGAAAATTTGTCCCTAATAAGCAGGCAATAATTAAGAATGGGCCAGAATTTCCTGCCGTGGGTGTTCAGAAGGTTTACATGGTATTCATTGCTTGGGAATGGGCCTATTTGGTATCTGAAAAGGGCTACCGTGTTACTTCTTGGGTCTAGACAGAAAACTTTGAACCCTCTGTTCTCTTTCCTCTGTGTTCCAATATTAGTAAATGCACAGGGTCTGCCTGCAGCTTTGAGTTGCGCAAGGAGAGGTTTTAAGCTCAGTGCAAAAGAGGACCATGTCTGCATAGAAAGAGTGGATGGAAGCACGTGTGCTGCTTCATTCTTTTGCCATTGCTGCTGTGTATATCTCAAAAGCAGGTCTGAGAGCTGATGCTCAGGTTGCTGTCGGTGTTACTTCTGGATCTGCCTCTTGGGTCTACCAAGAATAATAGCCTTTCCCTTTCACTAGGGAAATGGAAGACACAGATTCTAATTTCAAGTAGGTCTGTAGACACTCAGCAATGACAGATTTGATCACTTTGATTTCTCTTTTTAAGTTTACTCAACCAAATCACTGTTTCCTTTCTGTCCTTGCTTCCAATATGAACCTTCAAAGCATTTCCACCATTTATAACTCTGCATGGGACTTACCATAACCATGCGCATTGTTCTTCTAGTGGTTTTGGGGAAAGGTCAGGCAGATGACACCAAGCAGAGCTGCCAAATGCTTTAACCAGCTGATAGATCTGGGCTATAATACCAGGAAGCATATCTCTGAGCCCCAACAACTTTTTATTTATGTGACATTTACTTGGTGCCTAACACTTATCAGATACTATTCAAAGTGCTTTATAGATATCAACATAGTTAATTCCCATAACAGCTCCATGAGGGAGGTACTATAATAACCCCCATTCAAAAGATGAGGAAACCGAAGCGCAGAGAAGTTACAACTGTTTTGCCTAAGGTCACATAGTCAGTAAATGGCAGAGCTGGGATGTGAGTCAAAGCAAACCTAATTCCAGAGACCATGCCTTCAGCCACTTTGCCTCCTCATTCCTTGTGTTCTGTGTATTTTATTTCTTTTTGTTTAACCGCTATTTATGAAATGCCTTATGCCCAAACATTATGTAAAACAACTGTGGGAATAGAGAGAAGAGGGGACCCAGCTGTTTACCATGAAGGACACGAGCACTCAATGGGGGGGGGTGGTGAAGAATATGTCAAGCTCTGCACAGCATATTGAGGTGTTCTTTCTGCCTCGAGGACATCTGATTCTTCATTGATGAGAGAACAGCTCCTCTGTTGGGAGGGTTGACGTCTCATTTTACAAGGAGAGCCAAGTTGTTGAAGGACTTGTCCACTAGGAGACCTTTCATATGGGTTGTGTGGGAGTGAAAAATAGAACTGCTAGTCATTCATTTAATAAACATTTATTGAACACTAGTAAGGGCAAGGCATGATATTAAGAAATACTAGAACATACTAGCGGTTTCTTTTAAGTGTAAAAACTATAAAAGTTCAGTTTAGACTACATGGGGAAAAGTGTAAAAATTAATGCAAATTTGCAAATTTCATGTTTGATTAATGCAGTGCTAGCCCTAATCTTTTTTCAACTTTTTTTTTTTTTATTTATGGGACAGACAGAGACAGAGCATGAACGGGGGAGGGGCAGAGAGAGAGGGAGACACAGAATCGGAAACAGGCTCCAGGCTCCAAGCCATCAGCCCAGAGCCCGACGCGGGGCTCGAACTCACGGACCGTGAGATCGTGACCTGGCTGAAGTTGGACGCTTAACCGACTGCGCCACCCAGGCGCCCCAGTGCTAGCCCTAATCTTACAAGGAAGGGCAACAAGAGAAACAGAAAGGAGGAAGAAAACAAAGGACCGAACATATGCCAGTAGAACGTTTCAGTGACCAGGGCCCATGGCTCCTTACTCTCTCTGTCCAAGGATTCTCAATGTGGGTACCCCTGTTTGGCATTTTAAAAATCCATAGGCAGCATGAACTTGGCCAATATTCCAGCCCCGTAGGAATACTAAATGTACCCCATTTCATTTATAGGAAAGAAGCAAATTAAGACAGAGCACTTTTGTGTAAACCATAAACTGCATTTAACAAGGCAGGAGGCTTGGGAATCCGTGCTCAGGCTGCTTGTTTTTCCTGGCACCTTGTTAAACATGGTTGAAAGTTTACATGCTGGGGAGCAGCCCACTTTCTCTTTGTTCCTGGGAATGGCTCTGACTGATCTGGGAGACCCCGGTAGATGGGGTGCAATCTTAGATGCCGGTGCTGGAATAGAACAGTGGGGCCTAAACTGCCACCTTCAAGCAGTGCCCACCTCGGTTGGGCCCGTGGCCCTGTGCTTGAGTCCCCCCGTTTGCATACCCTCCAAAGAGCAGGACTGCCTCAGCACTGATTGCAACGCCTAATAACACTTATTACCAAGGCACTCTTTCTATGTCTAAATTAAATCCTTCATCCTGCATTTAGTGCATCTCCTTTTGTTCTGCCCTGAATAAAGATTGAGAACAGCTGGTCAGCAGTCCCTGCAGAGTAACTCTTCAGACACTTGAAAGCTATTATTAAGTTCCCTCAGAGTCTCTTCTTCTCTAGACAGATACTGGAGCTTTCTCCCACTTAGTTTCTCCACTCACCTTTTTCTTTCTGCCTTTAGGTCCTTCTCCAGCTGCTTGCTTGAAGCCACCTGGAATTCTAACTGAACATTTTCCTAATGGTGTTGTTACTAGGAAATGATGGCAGGGGATTTTGTTTCTCTTTCAGTCATCATTTTCTGGTGGGCTTGGTCTTTAATTATACTAGAATCTCATTTGTTGGCTTCAATTAACTGAAGCATCCCCCCAATATTTAAGTATTTTGTGTCTGCAGAGGACTTGTTAGTAAAGTTGAGTGTGTGTGTGTGAGTGTGTATATATGCAAATATGTATGGTTTTTCTCCGTTTTTCATTCACTTTTTCCTAAATATTATTATCTTGATAAAATGTGTGCTTCCATTTAAAATGTGGTTTCAAGCCACCTTTCCTTCTAAATTAGGCATGGAATATTTGTGTGTGTGTATGTGTTGTGTGTGTGTGGTGTGGTGTGTGCACACACATGTGCACATGTGAGTGTGCATGCAAGTGTACATGTGTATGTGTAAACTAGTTCTGATTTTTTTGCAGTAGCTACCCAGAATTCAATGGTGGGAAGGATGCTGAAGCTCTGTGTAGTTAAGTAGGGAAGAATAATGCTGAAATGCATGTTTACAGCTATGACGGCATTATTGCCAGGTTGTAGGTGCCAAATAAGTGGCTGAAAATGACAAAATAAGTAATTATATTTTCCCCTTCCCTCTCCATATATATATATATATATATATATATATATATATATATATATGCACATATATATACATACATATATATACACACACCCACATATATATATATATACATACACACACACACACATATATATATATATATTTATTTTTTTTTTAGAAAACAGCCCTTTTATTGATCTACCCATGGGGAGCATCATCAATTAACTTCTCGCTTAGTCTGACTCACTATTTCCCGTACACTTTGGTGTCTCCCTCACCTTCATCCCCTATATTCTGATGGCTCACCAGTAGTCTCGGGAAGCATCTCCAATCTCACTTTCCTATCACATCTTGGGAATTTATTGACCCACTCTTGGGTTACTCCAACAGCCCTATAACTAGCCTGCTTTCCTCTTTTCACACTCTTGGCCATGGAACTAACACTCAAGGTTGATACGTTATTCATGGCAACCCCTTGCTCAAGAAGAGTTAGTGGCTCAGTATCACTTAATGTAACCCATCTAAATGCTTCTTTTGTACTGGGTTCCAGGTTGTTCCCAAGTAGATATCATCCAACATATTTATCTTAGTTTCCCACCACTTTCCGGGAACACTTTTGTTTCAGATTTTTTAAAGTACACTTTGCATATTCAAAGAATTTTTACCACCTCACCTGGAATCTCTTCCCCTTTTCAGCCATTTCAATCTTCCCATTGTATGAGACCCATCATCCATGAAGCTTTTCTAAATGTAGATTTCCAGTCCTTACTGATGTTTTCTTTCTCTAACCTCCTACCACGATTGTATTTTGTCAGTTAGCCCAATTATGGATGGTTTGTGTGCCTCGCTAATTGTTCTGTGTGAACCAACTGGTCTTGTGTTTTCAGTTAGACTTTTATTTTCTTCAGAGGAGAGAACATACCTTCCCTTTTATGTGTTTGTTTTACCCATTTTTCTTTGTTTCAATCTACCCCATAGCAGCGCTATGCTCTTAAATACTACTCCAAAAGTACCTATTACATGACCCTCCATGTAAACAGTCTGACTGCTTTTCACAATGAGTAGATAGATTTAAAAAAATAATAATTTGATCAGTCTTTATGGCTTGGATAGATAGATTAATATTTCAGAAAGTATAGTTAATAGTGACATTAGTAAAGAAAAATGTATTTGGGGATCACACATAGTTAATAGATGATTCTCTTTGGGGGAAGAATAAAAGTGATTTCATTTTGACAGAGCTCAAAGTATTATTAATTACACAGATGCTAATATGGTATTGAGGGATAGCTTAGAAAGGCATTGAAATGCAATTTCTCACCTGCTTGCATCGACAGTGATGAGATGTTCACTACAAAATTTCTCTACTCTGGCACAGTAAACAGGTTAAAAATTGCAGGAAAAATCCAAAAGCAGAAAAAAAAAATTCTTAATCGGTCATTATTAAATGATATTCAGTAGCATAGTCAAGAAAAACCAAAAAGGAACCTGCCAGATCTGGTGTATGTCTGATGTTTCGGTGGGGCTATGCTTCAGCCAAAGAAGATTTTAGAAACCCAGAAAAGACCCCAGAGAACCTCAGCATGGCTGTTGTTCTGTCCCCCGTATGGTTGTGGAGCTGCCTGAAAGTCACCTGAGAGGCAAAGAGGAACCATGCCATAGGCTGGCATTTCTGATCCACAGCATAGTGGCTTCATTGATTTATACTTTATTCTTTTCGAAAGACAGCTGAATGTCACAGGCCCTTCTTTTGTGTAGTACTGGAAAACTGGTTGTCAAACAATCTCTGCTCATTTAATAATTTATCCCCTTTTGTAAAAGAAAGGCAGCTGACATGCAGTAAATCTACTCCATATTTAAATTACCACATTGAACAATAATAAGGAGAATGAAAAATCTAGTCCATTATTTAAAATTAAACATATATGAAACTGTTTTTTTTCCAAATGATCACCAAAGGCTATAGTTTAAAGGCAGCACTGAAGCCCTGAGTGGAATAAAAATGCCTAACAGTAGTTTGCAAATGGCAGCGGAATTATTTATTCTATTTTTTCTATACATAAGGAATTGAGCTAAATGAACAATGTTTAAGCATGTCAGAATTTCATCAATTTTGCATGAGCATTCTCAAATATCCTGGTGGGGGTAATTGCTTGCAAATACATTTAAACTAATGATATGTTATATCCTTACTTGATATAAAACTATTAAAAGATACGTTATTGCATTTGACAATGCCATGCAGCTGGGTCAGATCTTAATGACAGATTTCTGCATTTGTGAATTAAGATATACTCTGCTGGAAGCAAATATTTTGTAAAAATAAAAGCTATACACTATGTAAGTTTGATCATTTGTCTAAATTTTCCATTTCTGTTTTTCGGGAGCTACAAGAGTTAAGAGAGGAGAAGGTTTGTCCCTTTCCTAAAATGGGGAAAGGAATTCCAAACTATAATTGAACCTTCCTCAAACCCCATTCCCCTCAGCAGGAGTGAACAGAACTCGTAAAATCCACCATGTGGTTTTAAAGGTCCACTTGCAGTGTGGTTTTGCACCCCTTGCAGGCTGAAATGACTGACAGGCCCCAAACCAATTAGAGAAAGTGGCCCTTCCCTCCCATGAAAAAGACTTGCTTACTTTTAAAGGGGATTAAACTAGGCTGAGAGGGAACACTGGATGGGAAAAATAATTCACAGAAAAAAAAGTATATAAAGGTCTACTTGCAAAATGATGTTATTAAGAGGAGGGTGTAACAATTTGCTGCAAGGATTCTTTGGTCCTTCACTTTCAGGAGATACTGGCTTTTCTATTTTTTAGTCTGTTCTTGGTTTTGCCCGAGGTGAGTATACAGAGGGTCCAGCTTGTACCAGCTTGGGTTTTATTTGCCTGGATCTCACCCTAGGCTCTGTGATCAAAACCCTAGTGTGGTTTCCCTTCTTGACAGTGGGCTAAAATGCATATTAATTTGTCTCCAGTGCCGGGATTTGTGACTCCAAGATAGATTGTGAGGCAGGCGTTAATGCTCATACGTGATTACGGAACTTGGGGAGCTAGCTTGGCATCCCACTGGAAGTCAGATGATGTTATGATTACAAGGGAAGTATTGATATACTTCCCTAATTGTTTCTTAGGACTTTGGGTTCTATTTATGATGTCATTACAAAGCTATGCATTATCTGCATAATCGCCAAGGAAAAGACTCTCATGAAGGAAAATGCGTCCCACTGAGATAATGCCGCGAGCTACTGCTATACATCCAGCGGCATATGTATGGTGTTGAAATAATAAGACAGCATGGAATAATGATGAATTCTTGTTCCCATCATGACAGAAAGCTTTCCTGAAATTATCACTATTACTGGCTTAATTGATCCATGCTCAGTGAAAAGGATTTCAGCAAATGGATGGCTTTGGGACTCAGTCCCTACTCCACAGTACAATTTCTGACAGTATCAGCCTCGGAAGGGCCAGTTACTCTTTGCAGAAGCTATGATTATTCTGCATGGAATGCACACCGCCTCTCTGGAAGGTGTGTGTGTGCGTGTGTGTGTGTGTGTGTGTGTGTGTGTGTATCTTTACACAAACATGTACGCACACAGTTCCATTGATAGCTTGGGGCTGAAAAATAAAGGTAAGATAAACTTGCCCCTGCAATAAGAGGACAATAATTTTTTCTCAGTGAACAGACTTCACGGAGTGAAAAAATTACACATTATTGTTGCAGGGTGTTATATATGTGAAGCTCTTGCCTTGACTCGGCAGCCTAGCAGGACTAGATCTTTTATATGGCAAAGAACAGTACAATATACCTTTACTGCAAGGTTTTCAGTTACACGGTAATTCTGATACATATTCTCTCCCTCTCCTTAAAAGGCACGTATGCTGATTTTCAACATCATTGAAGATTATTACAACTTCCCTTCATAATATACTGTAAATTTTATTATAAAGCACCAATTCCTTGGCTCCTAAGAACAATCTTAGGGAAAGAGTGCACTATACTTCTTACTCTCTCAGTAATGTGAGAGGAGACCTAATGAAGCTCTTTATGCAAATTTTCCAGTTACCAGGTAAAATCTTCACATAGAAAATCTGTCACATGTTGTAAAATTTCTTTATGTTATCAAATGCTAATGATGACTCAGAACACAGCCCACAGAGGATCTTTGAAATCCTTCATAAAAACTGTATTCCACCCCAATATCAGAGGCCTTGGAAATTCCACCACTCTGAAGACGCGGGTTTGTAATTAGCATGGTGCAGGCTTCTCTGCCCTCTGAAACCATAATGTTAATTACAAAAATTACACTGTGTTTAAAAGTGCAATTAAGAGACTCCACCGCACAAAGGGAATCTTGGAACCTCTTTTCACACTTTGAAGCCAGGTCATAATGTAGCCCATAAAAAGGAGGCCAAGGCTCATTCCCTTTTAAAGGCTTCAGAAGATCAGAGAGACGATCTCGGCGAGAATGAGCTCTACTGAGCTCTGCAGCGCTCATAATGAACAATGTTCTACCTGGAGCAGGGGAGGAGGCAAAAAGAGAAAATTAGCTGCAAAATGATGGCTGTTCTACACCCAGCTTGGCTATTGCCAACATCAACGCCCAGCTTGGGTCTACTTTGGGCCAATTCTAGAGTCATTTGCTTGGCCCTGGTGTCTGCATGGCTCCCAAAGTGGGACATGTGTATCTGTAAGTAAAACTGTAAGATGGAGTTTTGTGGATTCAGGCCTATTTTTGTCCTTCACGGAATGGAACAGTGGAATAAAAAATAATACAGGGAAATAAATCTCCCCTCCCCCAACTGCTTGGAGGAAATAAGGTAGAGAGACTGTAGAATTAAGCTGAGCACTTGCTTTGGTGATTTAGTGGTAGAATTCCATCTACATCGTTGGTGGTGAAGTGTGTTAAGACAAAGCAGGCAGTGTAGACTAGTGGGCAAAACACTGCAGTAGGAAACAGCAGCCTTGAAGTTGAGCCTCAGCTCTGCAACTGGGTGACAGTTTAACCTGATCGCAGTTTAGTGACCACTCAACTTCTCAAAGTCTTAGTTTCCCCACTAAGGAGAGGGAGAATAATGCAGAACCTGAGCAAGATCAAGATAGAATTATCTGGAGTAAATTATTGGAAACAAAAATATTCAGGAGTCTGTAAAGGGGTAAGCGAATACAAATTATCATTGCTTTGTATATGCCTTAGATAAACATTATGGGAATTTTGGTTAACTCCTGAGGAAGTTCTCTCTCTCACCCTCTGTTTCAGGGTAAATTATTCCTGCCCCCCCCCCCAACCCTGTCCATTCATATGTTGCAGTCCCAACCCCCAGAACCTCAGAATGTGACCTTACTTGGAAAGAGGCAACTTCAGACGTAATTAGTTAAGGTGGAGGGGGGGTGTTTCTAATCCAGTATGACTGGTGTCTTTACAAAAAGGGGAAGTTTGGGCACAGAAACAGATAGGCATAGAGGGAAGAGCATGTGGAGAGACAGGGAGAAGACTGCCATCTCTAAGCCAAGGACAGGGGCCTGGAGCGGACCCTGCCCTCAGAACCGTCTGGAAGAACCAGACCTGCAGACACCTTGATACCCAATTTGTAGCCTCTGAAACTGTGTAGGACAGTAAATTTCTGTTGGCTAAGCCAACCAGTTTGTGGTACTTTAGTGTGGCAGTCTTAGCAAACTAAGAATACCCTGGAGGTGAACGTGTCTTCCTTAGGGTCATTTTTCTCTGAAAACTTTGAAATATCTTACTTGCCTTTCAGACAAATAAATATGAGATCACATAGCCCTTTATGCCATGTCTCCTTCACCCAGCCTTTAAGTCGCTCTTCTCCAAACCTGAGCTTTTGCTTACACTTTGGGACTCCAGAAACCTACCCTGATTTCTTTGTCTGTCTCCTTTTACTTTTCTTAGGGAACACCCTACTCTTCCGAGTCATTGCTGTGTGAGGAGCTCTCCGAAGGGGCAGCATTCAGCTCGGAGTCTATGAGGCAGCAAAAAAAGCTGCCCCAGATTTATTGACATCCCCAAATTTTCATTTTAGCCCAAAGAGCAATAAAAGATAGAGAGTGAAGAAATTAACAGCAGTGGGAATGCCTTTTGTTTGTTTGTTTAAAGAGTTGTGGAATGGAACCAGAATGTTAGAGGTTAGAGAAGAGGTTCTTCTTTGACCAGAAGTCTGGGGAGAAGGTTCCAGAAAGAGGGCAGTTCAGTGTTGGTATTATGGAGAGCATGAGACAGAAATACGTTCTTGTGTCCTATTCAGGCCCACCACGTAGTTTCAGGTCTGGAACTATTCTGGTATCTCAGATGACACTAATAGTTACTCTGGAAAGAGGTATATTTATGGCAAATAAAATGATTGTTAAAACTCAGGAAGGCATTTTTATCATGCCTTTTTTATGCTTATCCCCTTTCTCTCTCTCCCTCTTTTCTTTCTCTCTCTCTGTCTCTCAAATACATAAACACACACACACACACACACACACACACACACACACACACACCCCCACCCCACACACAGAGGCATACATGCTAAATCCCAAATGGAGGATTTTGCATTTTTTTTGTAGATTTGCAAAATCTGCAAAAAATGCATTTTTCAAATGTCTACAACATCCAGGTAAATTGCTTCCTAAATAATTACCATCAGGGGAATTTTTTATTCTCTGTCCTCTGAAGACCTAGGACGTGTTAACCACACTAGTTTGTGCTCATGAGCCCCTCTGTGGTCTCTGAGCTGGTGCACTTTGCTTAATCTTTCCTTCCATTTACAAATAAGTTTCTTGTGAAGTCTAATGTAAAAACTCCCCACACTGCCCGGTAAATCACCAGCCTGACCTTTTGTAGAAACACTGAAGGTTGGTGGTGAAACCGATTTAAAGATGAGAGGGAAATTATTTGTCCCCCCGCCCCCCCCCCCCCCCGCTCACCCCATCGTGGCCCCCAAAGTCCTGTGCACGGTGCTGCCCGTTGGCCTGGCCGTTTGGCCTATGTGCCTGGAAAAATTCACTTCCTCCTCCTTCATCTTCTACCTGCCGGACTCGTTACAGAACCAGACAGTTTACATATGTGATCCTTCCTATTTAGAAAATTAATGGTGTTTTCTGGCTCCAAATCACAGCTTGTGGTGCTCTGCAGGCGATGAAAAACTTGGCCAGCTTCAGCAGCAAGGCAGCCATTAGAAAATTAACCCTTGGTGACCAAGGAGCAAAGGTAGGCAAGTGGGGTCCTGGCGACGTGGCAGGCTGTAGCTTTCAGGTGTCGATACATATGTTAGCCGTGTAGGAACAGCACACACGGGGCCCCCTGAGAGCTTCTAGCTAGCATGTTTGTGGTTGGCCACTGTGGAGAGGGCACGGACATAGCACTTGGCAGCCACTGCAACCAATATGCCACGCTTTTTATTAGAGCTCAGGAGAAAGCCCAGAGCCCAGCTTTGGAATCCCAGCCATCGCAGTCTTGGCTCTACCTGATTAAAATATGTGCCATTCATCGCCATCCCTGTGCACCTCCATCTCACACACCCGCTCCACCCCTCCCGTGCTGTGCCCTCCCTGCCTGCCTCAGGAAATGGCTGACCTCAGAAAGACAAGCATAAAAGTCAGGGTGGGAGAACATTTTAAAGTGGTTAATTCCACATTAACTTAAGTCTCCCCTGCTTGCTTTCTTTTAGGGTTTTTCATTTGTTTTTTGCACATGGTAGCCAGAAGGGGCTGTTTTCTTGTGTAAGTTGGGAAACTTCTGTGTGTGTTTGTGTTGTGTGAATGTGTGCAGGGAGGGGAGTGGGGTCAGGGTACGGAGCTTGGAAGTGTCAGGTCTACCTTTGGGAATTTGATTTTTTAAGGATGATATTCTTTAGACCATCATTATAGTTTTCTCTTTTCATAGTCAAGACTGAGCCAGTGTATTATGATGGTTCAACTTTAGTCCTGGATTTATCCTTGATGAATGTAAAATAATTTCTTTGCCCTATCCCAGTGGAACCGGCATCGATGACCCCTGGGATCAGAAGCATTGAGGCATGCTTTTCTGTGTTTATTTCTTCAACTGATAAGGTGCAAGGACTCTAGATTCTGAGCAGTCATGGATCCCTGAGCCTACCACTGAGGGGAGGAAAAGGGCAGCCTAGAGTAACAGCACGGGCGAGTGTAGTCTGGAGACTCCCTGTCTCCCTCTCCCGCACACCTATCCTGCAATCCTGAAGTTGATTTTATTTTTAGGTCCGAGGACAGGAAAAACACAGCTGCTTATTTTACTACTCCTGAATGGTGTGCTCCATGGCATTCAGTGAAATCAGGCTATATTCATCTCTAACATTGTGTAACACCAGCTTTAATACAAACAGGGGTAAATAACAGTGGCACATTAATTACTCCTTTCTAGTTTACTCTGACAAAAATGTACTAAAATGAAGACTAATATAATTATAGATGATGCATTTTCAATTAGCCTTTGTTAATACTATTAATAAGATTAATAATATATACTAAAAACGTCAATATGCTTATCTAAATAAATTTTTTAAATCACCCTTTCAAGTCTCAGCATCAAACATTAAGGCACAGCATCTTAATTACATGTGCTCATCAACAAAGTTAAATGGATAACATCCCTCAACTGTGGCAGAGACAGACAGAGGCGGGCTCCAAAGCCGCCTGCCTATTCACCTTGTTTACCCCCCTTTTACTTGCTGTGAACGGTCAGTATGTGCAGAAAGAACATACCCAAATTAACACAGGGCTCTGCAAAGTTCTTACACAGTGAGGGCTACATGTGGAGTAGCTTATGCGCTAACACACACACACACACACACACACACACACACACACACGCACACGCACACACACATAAATGACCGCTTTCTGAACTGAATGATAAAATGTGGGGTTTTGCCTTTATAATTTTAATAATATACAGCACAACTGTGACTGGTGTTAATGTATAGAATTAATTGCCCCAGTGAGACATTTCTTCCAAAAAAGCAATAATAGCTGGATTCTCCTTGAGAATGTGAAAACCCTCTGGTATACTAATAAAATGAAAAAGGTTCACAAAATAATATCCTAAATAATTGGGTTCCCCGTACCAAAGACCCCATGTAGTTTCTCTTAAGTGATCTAAAAAAAATTGTGATTATTCCTTTGGACTTAATAAAACATAATTGAAAAAATATCAGTGAGGATAACACAGAGATATCCGTATCCCCTTAATATTTTTAAAGGTGAAATGCTTAACACTTTCTCATTATTAAGGAGAAAAGGTGTTGTGCAAGTAAAAGATGATGTGTACATGGCCGATAGCATATTGATAAAATATCCAATTCCCCTGCCCCCTGTGTGTGTGTGTGTGTGTGTGTGTGTGTGTGTTATTATACTTGATCATTAAAACTTTTCAACAGCTCCAGTTAGTAAATCCTCTGGCCCTTTCCTTCCCAGAAACTGGGAAACTGTGTACTCCTACTGTGCTGTATTCATAAACAAATTAGTGTCCTTTGAAGAGAGAGAGAGAGAGAGAGAGAGAGAGAGAGAGAGAGAGAGAGAGAGTGTGTGTGTGTGTGTGTGTGTGTGTGTGTGTGTGTGTAGTGGGGGATGGGGGCATAAACTGCTCTCCTGCTTGGATGGATGTTTTCATTCCAGTAGCTTTTCTTTCTTCCCTTCAGACAGAAAAGGTTACCCAGACTGAACATCTCACCCTGCATTCCTTTTTCCTACTTATTTTAACCTGTTTATTCACTTGTCCTTATGCTACAACAACCAGGAAAAAACAAAAAACAAAAAACAAACAAACAGTGGCTCTAAATGAATATAATTTTCCATGAAGAAAGAGGAGCCATGGAGAGTATCAGGGACCTGGAGGGAGACGGGAAACACAGAGAGGACTTGGGACAGAGCCGGGGATGCTCAAGCGACAGAATGCTGAAGATAGTTGTCCCAGCTACGAGATAAAAGCTACATTACATGAAATTAATGGAGGCTGTCTGCGACATACATGAATCACTGTTTCAACACTAAGAAACCAGCACAAAAGAATAAAGAAATCTGAGTACTAACTACATCTTCAAAGGTCTCCTATTTACCCAGCTATACTGGGTACTGACACAAGTGGGGGGAAATATAAGAAAAAAGCACTGCTGTGATCGAATGAATGCGACCATATGAGCTATATTGGAGCCGTATGCATCCTATTTAGCTGATATCAAACACAGTTTAATGAAAGTTAAATAGTTTCTGAGGAGTGCATGAGCTGGAACAGATTAGATTCCACCGAGGGGTCTCTCAGCATATTGTTGCTCACATGTATTCCCTGCTCAGGGCTGCTACAATTCCAGCACTCCATTAGCAATACACAAAAGACTTATGCAGATAGCAGGCATAAGCTTCTACCGCCATGTTGGGAAATAAAAACACACACACACAGACACACGCACACGCGGATGAAGGTTTTGTTCAATGTGTTCATCTCAAAATAGATCTCTGTAATTCAAAACCGATAAGAGCATTTGTAGGAAGAAGGAAGTAGCTGCCTATATTTTTAAACAGAGAAATATGTAAACTGCCTCCAATAGAAGATCCTGCATCAGGCACAGAAGGAGAGTTTGATCTCACAGAGGACAACGACTTGGGTGAATGTGATGCCCTTTTGATCCCTAAGTGACATCTGGTCGGAAGGTACAGCAGCCTCTCTGTTACTGCCCTGTGAAGTTATAGGGGTGTACCCTTCTGCCAGTCCTCACACACACAGTATTCCTCCAGCAACGCCTCGTTTTTAAAATGTACGATTCCTTCCAGAAATACCGCTGAACAGCCTGTCCATCCATTCACATGGCTGTTGCAAAAACTGACATGAATTGCAATTAATAATTTCATTACTTGGCAAAGACTTTTTTAACTTCCTCACAATTAAATTGTTTATGTGCTTTCTTTTTCTTCCTTCTGTCCAAGCACCCCCCTCCCCTGCTCTGTCTATATTGAGCTGACTTTTCAGGGACAGTGACAGTGACAGTGACAGTGACAGTGGTGTTTTAATTTAAATAAACAGGAGAGATCTTTCATGTCGGTCTCTCTGTGAAAGTGGCCAGAATGGTTGAAGAGAAAGGCATCCTTTGCTTCTTTCAGGTGAAGAGTGAAAGAAGTCACTTCCAGCATTTGTCATGTTCACTTCTTCACTCTTACATAATTGCAGTCAAACTTCATTGAACATTTACTCTTTGTCCGGCATTTTCCCTGTGCCAGGCTGGGTTATAAAGATGAATCAGATATGCTCCCTCTGTCCAAAGAGCTCAAAGAGGGTATAGTAGAGTTTCTCAGATGAAGTGGAGGCGGGGGGGGGGGGGGGGCGGGGAGGTGGATTTTGACTCCACCCCTAGATGGCAATGTCTGGAGATATTTTCAGTTGTCTGAACTAGGGGAATGTTACTGGCATCTGGGGAGGGTGGGTAGAGGCTGAAGGTGCTGTTTAAATACCCTACAGTGTACAGGACAGCTTCCCTGCCCGTGGCCCACAACAAAGACTTGTCCAGTCCCAAATCTCAATAGCGTCAGTAGATCTAGAGAGATGATTATTTCCTAGGAAGGATCAAGGTGAAACTTTCAGTAAACGTCAAACTCTGGTATATCTTACACCTTTTTCCTCTTCCCAGTGAAGTCTGAATCACGCTTTAGCGTGTGGTCATCTGGTAGCACCCAGAGGCTGAATGAGGCTTCCATGGTATTCAGCTTAAACTTCAGGAGTAAACTCCTAAAAGCTGTGTGCAGCCAGGGACAATGCTATACATTTTGGGAAAACCATTTTTAGTTTCTTAGCTGCAGAAACTAGAGAAATTAGAGGTAGGGGCTCTTTTGCAAACTCAGCCAAGGAAAAGGAAAACAGAAAAAACCACGTATCTGTCCTACATTCTATCTCAGCTGTGGGGAGATTTTCCCGTTAACATTATACAAGTCCTTCTAGAAAGGATGGGATTTTTTCAGCCATCTCTTCTATGTCCTCATATTAGTATTCCTCAGGATAAAAGTGGCTCCACAATTGGGATCTGAGTGCCCATTTAAGGTGGCCTGTCAGAGACACTGAGGTAATCAGCTCTATTTCTTCATCTCTGCGCTCAGGTATAATAATCTCATTAAGAAGCAGAGTTGATACCGGAGCTCTCTCCAGCTGCCTGTCTGGTCAAGAAGTATTTCCCCACCTTATTCCTGCTGTCCCTGTCACCACGTTATGTCGCCATCATATTCCGTATGACGTCACACCACAAGTGCACACATTGGAAGTTGCCTCCATCTGCTGGTGACAAAACGGGGAGCTACTATCCTGTTTGGCAACATTGACTAGCCAAAAATATGTGTAAAAATGTTGATGGGTATATTCTTCCCTTCCTCTTAGATTTGTGCTTCTCAGATAATTGGGAATATACCATCACTAGGGCCAGAAACTGAAGCGTAATTTATAATAAACTGATAGCAAAGTTTATCTACTATGACTAATAATCATAATGTAGTAACGGTAATGTCAGTCATAATAAGAAGGAGCTAATTAGAGTGGGAAACAATATCTCTCCTTAAGAATCCTCACCTAGCTTAGAAAATAAGACATGTAGATGGCACAGCGTGTGCTAATTCACTTAGCACAGTGAACGCAAGTAACAGCAATTGCATGGAATGATCGATTGACCCAGGAAATAATTCACATGGAAACTAATTGATTGAGGATAACTCTCATAGCACCTTTACCTGTGACATGAGACACATTACAACGGCACTGGGATGCTGTTGCATGAAGTAGCCCAAAGCAATTATTTCCTAGGAAATGACTCTATACATGTTCCTAGATGTAAGTATCAGCTGGCCTGAGTGTTGAGTGAAGAGAGAAGCGTGGCTGCAATGGTGATTGCAAAGGCATATCTTTGATAAAGAACGTCGTCAATGAAATGAGACTGTGTTCCTGCTGATTGGCAAGGTTTGCGGACTTGTGGAGGTACACATTACAGTGTGCTGTGAGGATTTCAAGTATCTCGCAACAGTTTCTCTTTAACCTGCAGGTGGCATTAGTAGTAAAAAATGTATTTCCTATCATTCTTGAAAAAAACATTCGGCAATGAAGTGAAGGAAACAGTAAAGGGCTTCACAGCATGACTCAATTAGAGGAGCAAGCCCGATTCATTGCAGATGGCTTTTTGCTATGTTTAATAATCCAGGGAACTCAATGATCCAAATCCAGAAATAGTAAACTACAATCCTTACAGGAATTGAAAAATCTGGGGAAGTTTTTTTCTTTCTCTTGAGTTTGGAATACAAGCATACGTCTATATGCATACACACACACATGTCTTTGTGATTCCGTTTCCATGTGGGAGGCCAAAAATCTGAGCACTGGGAGCAAACTTGGTTCTTTACTTACAGAGCGAGAATGGAAACTCAACAAAGTGTGATGGAAACTCTCTTTCTGCAACCAGTCTTTAGTCTGCGATGCTCTTGCATTGATGCTGGCCCTGTGTCTAGCCCACAGAAACTCTGTATTGCTAGCATAGCGGTTCCTATAGTGACAGTATGTATTTTTCACTTCATGACGTAGCAGCGACTTACTAATGGCACTGACCAAGCACGTCCTTGGACATGATGAAATACCTGGAATAGAGCCAATTTAGTGACACCTTCCCTCCCACCCTCTCCAGATAGCTTCCAGTCTAACTGCTTGAACCTAGGAATGGGAGTTAGAAAGTAAGACAATATTCCTTTAGAAACTTCGAGACTTAAAAAAAGAAGAGAGAGAGAAACTTCAAGGCATCAAGAGATCACAAATTCAGGAACACACAGAGAGTGGGTATAAACCCTACTGGGACTGGGATCTGTGACCTTATTCTGTTAGATGGAGCAGGATAACTATGAGGGAGAAGACGGTAAATAGGGTGACCCAGCACGTAGCATGCAGTCAGTCCCTAAGCATCCTTCAGTGAAACATGGTCTTCCAACAGAAAGAGGCTACAAAGAAATGACAAGCAGCAACTGGGGTTCTTAGAAACACAAAACTCAAATTGATACATGAAGTTTCATCAAGAACAGGCCACTAACCACTAACCAGTAAAGTTAGAGGTTCTGAAATGAATGTTTTCTTCTCCGATGTTTCTCACATTTAAATGGTTTATTGTTCATGCCTCTCCTTCCCTTCCAGTGGACATTTGAGTATTTTCTTGATATAGAACAGTCCTGATCAATATGCCAGAGGTAGATCTCTAACCATGGGATCTATTTCTCAAAGTTCTTTTTAGATAAACTGATACAAAGGCCAGTATCTTTTTACATGCAGTGTTATATTAGTTCCAGGTGTGCCGTGTAATGATTCCACAATTGTATACATTTCCCAGTGCTCATCACAATAAGTGCACTCTTAATCCCCTTTATCTATTTCACCCCTCCCCCTGCCCACTTCCCCTCTGGCAACCACCAGTTTGCTACCAATATTTAAGAATCTTTGGGGTGCCTGGGTGGCTCAGTCGTTTAAGCACCCGGCTTCGGCTCAGGTCATGATCTCACAGTTCATGGGTTTGAGCCCCACATCCGGCTCTGTGCTGAGAGCTCACAGCCTGGAGCCTGCTTCGGATTCTGTGTCTCCCTCTCCCTCTGCCCCTCCCCTGCTCATTCTCTCTCTGTGTCTCTCTCTGTCTCTGTCTCTGTCTCTCAAAATAAATCTTTTTCTAAAAAGAGCCTTTTTTTGTTTGTCTCTTTTTTTATTTCTCCCTTAAATTCCACATGAGTGAGATCATATGGTATGTCTTTCTCTGACTGACTTACTTCACTTAGCATTATAACCTGTAGATCCATCCATGTTGTTGCAAATGGCAAGATTTCATTCTTTTTTATGGCTAAGTCGTATTCCATTGTGTAGGTATACCACATCTTCTTTATCCATTCATCTATGGATGTACACCTGGGTTGCTTCCATATCTTGGCCATGGTAAATAATGCTGCAATGAACTTGAGGGTGCATATTTATTACTTTCTTCCTTTTAATGGCTTTATTCAATATTTAGTGCTGAAATTATGTGAAGTAGTCTATCAATGAATCAGTTAAATCACTAACTTTTATTGGGCCTGCATGTTATAATCTAAATTTCCCCTTTTCTCATTAGCCTCTATGTAGCATCACAATTTCTCTGGCTCCAGTACACAGGCTCTCTGCCTCCCAGGAAGCATACCGCCCCACATACCACCAGTACTTGTAGGAGTTTCCATCAAGAAGTCCATTTCTACCGGGGGTTGCTACTGCCTACATCTCTTGCTGCAACCTGGGCTTTGCCTGGATATTGCTGTGCCTTTGAGTTCTTTTTCTCACTGAAGTGAGGGAGACCCTGGAGCCCAGAGGGCCCCCAGGCTTATCTTTGAAGAAGTGGCCAAGATGGCCTCCCTCTCCATTGGTTCCTTCCACTATAATAGGGGCTTCAGGCAGTGTTGTCTGTGTCCAAAGACTTCAGGAGTATTTCGCTAAAAGGCTTCTACAGTAATAAGTTATATCCTCTGAGCTCTCCACAAAACTAAGAGACAGGTATCATGGAGGCTAGGCTGGGACACAGAGCCACCATACCCAAGGCACAGACAACCCAGTTCCAGGCTGGGCCTTCCTACCTTAGACATGCTGTGTGTCAGAACCCTGTGTTCCCCTGTATAACCTGATGCGTCTTGCTCAGCTCAGACCTCATATACTCAGTGCCACGTTGTCCTTCTCTCTTACTGAGTCTTGCTGGGGACATAGACTCCTCATTTCTTCCAGAAAGTCTCCTTAACTCCAGATCTTGGACATTTTTAAAAGAGATCCACTAGTCTCCTTATTTAGATTAAAATATTATTTTCTAAAATTAGGTTATGAAGCCTGATCAAAGATTTTTTTTTCATTCTAATTGGAAAAGTTATTATCTGAAAAGACGTACATAGTGTTGTGGACTAAGTATTTGTGGTTCCCCAGAATGCATATGGTGAAACCCCAGTCCCCAAAGTGGTGATGGTATTTGAAGATGGGCCTTTGGGAGGTAACTGGGTCCAGAGGGTGAAGCTGTCATGATGGGATTAGCACCCTTATAAGGAAAGACACCAAAGAGCTTGCTTCCTGTTTCTCTCTCTTGGCCATGTGAGGACATGGCAAGAAGATGGCCATCTGCAAAGCAGGAAGAGGGTTCTTGCCAGAACCCTCAATGCCTCCAGCACTGTGGAAAATACATTTCTGTCGATTAAGCCATCTAGTCTATGGTATTTTGTTACAGTGGAAGGAACAGACTAAGAAACCTAGCTGTAAAATGTTTCACAATCAGTTTTCTGTTTAGCAAATAACTTTTTTAAAAAATGACACCAAATCAGGACAGTCTTAGAAAATCTGGACATATGATTATGTCTGCTTCAGTCTAAACAATGGTAATGATCTTCAGCAGCTGAGAAAACCATTGTCTTAGTCACCTCTACTTGGAATTCTCTTATTAATCAGTTCATTCTGTGGGAGTTTTCACCCCTGTATGTTATATAACATATGGGATCTATATGGCAATTTATGAGAACCCTGCAACTTAATTATATTACGTAATGATAATCTCTCCTGTGACTGTTTTCTGTTCCTGGCCTGCTGCTTGCACGGGCCATGGCATCTCAGTTTTCACTGGTATGACCCTTGCATGTGCTTCGACTCATTTGCATTTCAACAGCTTTGGTGATACATTACTTCACTTTTATCAAATCATCTTCAAAAATCCTTTCTAGATAAGATGCCTTGGTTTTATGATGACGCCAACATATGGCTCCCACCTCTGACCGTTTGGGAAGATGGAAACCACCCTCTTTGTAAATCCACTAACATGTGTTTGACCTTTGCTTCTCTTGGACTTGTTTCCATATCTACTCTAGAAGCATACACTGGACTAGCTCCAGGTTGGCCCCAAACACTATGCTCCACAATTCCTCCAACACACACACACACACACACACACACACACACACACACACACAC